>NW_028318466.1:2660000-2785000 GCF_062004578.1 Staurois parvus | reverse complement strand
GCAGGTGTACTCACTCAGATCCTCTCCTGTACCGCCTGTAGAATGGCTGCTGCTGCCAGGCCTATCAGCTGGGCTGCTCCTTCCCTGCCATACAGGCGGACCTCACTCAGGGGGCCAATAAGCTCCAAGTTTTCCTCCTTTGCCACTCCAGGCTCGCAGGCATGCCCCATCTCACTAGGCCTCATGGCAGCCCCTTTCCTCAGCCTCACACCTTCCTCTCCACACTCCTCTCCTCCTTCCACCCGACTACTACCGATACTGAGTAGGCTCCTTGGAGTCCCAGCCCCTTGCCAAGCCTTCTGTTGGTGATTGGCTGGAGGTCCCTCAAGAGCACAGCCAACCACTCCTCAGATTCACCTTCTGCCTCCATGGCTCTCCTCCGAATGCCTCAGAGCAGGGGGAAACTGCAGAGGGTCTGACCTGCAGAGCCTCTCAGCCCTGACCACAATTTGACCCCTCTGGCTATTACACCTGAGCTGCTAACCAGCGCCCTGTCTAACCATCAAGATATAGCTCCCCCTAGCTAAACTAGGAGGAGGATATATATATATATATATATATATATATATATACACGCATACATTATATATGTATACACACACACACACACACATACATTTTATATATATATATGATTACATCAATTATACAGTGAAGGCAACCTGAATAAAAGAGAATGTCTTTCTATGTGCACTATAGATTATTATTATACGGTATTTATAAAGCGCCAATAGTTCGCTCAGCGCTGTACATTACAAAGGGGGACAGAACATGTGACAGAACAATACCAATACAATGCAAAACATGAGGGGATCAAGGGCCCTGCTCTTTCGAGCTTACAATCTAGGAGGGAGGGGATGGTGGCACAGGAGGAGATAGCTGTAGGGGATGGAGTGGTAGAAAGAGTGGAGGAGGTCGGCAAGTTAGCAGGGGGTGGGGTAGGCTTCCCTGAAGAGATGGGTTTTCAGGGTGCGCCTAAAGGAGAGGAGAGTAGGTGATAATCTGATGGGTTGGGGCAGGGAGTTCCAGAGGATGGGTGACACCCTGGAGAAGTCCTGGAGGCGGGCATGGGAGGAGGAGACCAGGGAACTAGAGAGAAGGAGGTCTTGTGAGGAGCGGAGTGTGCGTGCTGGGCGGTACTTGGATATTAGGTCAGTGATTTAGTTCGGGGCAGTATGGTGGACAGCTTTGTACGTTAGCGTTAGGATTTTGAATTTGATCCGTTGCGCAATCGGAAGCCAGTGGAGGGATTGGCAGAGGGGGGTGGCGGATACAGAGCGGTTGGAAAGGTGAATGAGTCTGGCAGCCATATTCAGGATCGACTGAAGCGGGGATAGCCAGCGGCGAGGCAGGCCAGTGAGGAGGGAGTTGCAGTAGTCGAGTCGTGATATGATGAGGGAGTGGATGAGCTGTTTAGTGGTTTCTGGGGTTAGGAACGTGCGGATTTTTGCGATGTTGCGGAGGTGGAGTCTGCACGAGTTTGTTAAAGATTGGACTTGGGGTTGAAAGGATAGGTTGGAGTCCAGAATGACACCAAGTACTCGGGCCTGCAGGGCGGGTTTGATGGTGGCGTTGTTGGATGTGACGGAGAAGTCAATGGGGGGTGGTGTCCGGGCTGGGGGGAAGACAAGAAACTCGGTTTTGGAGAGGTTCAATTTAAGGAAGTGGAGTGACATCCAGTCTGATATGTCGCTCAGTAGGTGTGTGATTCGGGCTGAGACCAAGGGGGTGAGGTGGGGGGTTGAGAGATAGATTTGTGTGTCGTCGGCATAGAGGTGGTAGTTGAAGCCATGAGAGTGTATGAGTTGGCCAAGGGAGGAGGTATAGATGGAGAAGAGAAGGGGCCCAAGAACAGAGCCTTGAGGGACCCCAACAGAGAGGGGGAGTGAGGGGGAGGTGGTAGCATTATAGGTAACGCTGAAGGAGCGTTGTGACAGGTAGGATGAGAGTCAGGAGAGAGCAGAATCTCTGAGGCCGAGGGAGTGTAGTTTTTTGAGGAGGAGGGGGTGGTCGACTGTGTCGAAGGCCACAGAGAGGTCAAGGAGTAGGAGCACTGAATAGTGGCCATTAGCTTTGGCGGTTAGCAGGTCATTGGAGAGTTTGAGTAAGGCAGTTTCGGTGGAATGTAGGGGACGGAAGCCGGACTGTAGGGGATCGAGGAGGTTGTTGTCGTTGAGGTGAGAGCATAGGCGGGTGTAGACTAGGCGCTCGAGGAGTTTAGATGTAAATGGGAGCAGGGAGATGGGTCTGAGGTTGTTCGGGTCATTAGGGTCCAGGGAGGGCTTTTTAAGTATGGGGGTGATGTGTGCATGTTTCAGAGGGGAGGGGAAAGTGCCGGAGGAGAGGGAGAGATTGAAGATGTGGGTGAGGGAGCGTAGGATGGAGGGGGAAGGAGGTCGTAGGAGTTGTGAGGGGATAGGGTCGAGGGGGCAGGTGGTGAGGCGGGCATCAGAGAGGATCTTGGAGAATTCCTCGATGGTAGTATGGTCAAAGGTGCGGAGTGTTGGGGGAGCTTCAGTATGAGGAATGTAGGGTGGGGTGGAAGAGGAGGTCAGAGCAGTGGTGGGGCCGTGGGAGAGGGGTGATGAGGGGGTAGCTGAGTGAGGGTGAAGGGGGTTGGAGAGAGTTTGAGCAGCGACGAAGTCCCTGCGGGTTATGTTGAGGGGAAGGGGGGATAAGGGGGTAGCTGTGTGAGAGGGGACGGGTTGAGAGGGCGTGTGAGTTGCGGCAATGTCCTTGCGAATTGTGTCAATCTTGTTTTTGAAGTGATTGGCAATCTCAAGGGCAGTGAGTGAGGTGCTGGGTGGAGGTGGGGGTGGAGAGAGTAGAGTGTTGAAGGCGGAGAAGAGTCGGCGAGGATTGGAGGAGAGGGCCTTGATGAGGGTCAAGAAGTAGGCCTGTTTGGCAGCATGGAGGGAGGAGGTGTAGGTGTGGAAGGCAGATTTGTAGCGGGTGAAGGCTTGTTGGGATTTGGTTTTGCGCCATAGTCGCTCCAGGGCACGACTGTGTCGTTTGAGGGTTTTGGTGTGATCAGTCTGCCAAGGCTGGAGCGGTCGGGGTCTGATGTTGCGTGTGGTTAAAGGCGCTAGTGAGTCAAGGGCTGTTGAGAGCGTGTTGTTGTAGGCGGTCATAGCCAAGTCGGGGCAGGACAGGGGGAGGATGCTGTCATAGAGATGATCAGCTGCAGAGTGGAGGGGGGCAGGGTTAAGGTTGCGGAGGTTACGGCTGGTAGTAGTGTGACATTTGGAGGGGTAGGCGTTGGAGGACGAGGAGATAGAGAAGGTAATCAGGTTGTGGTCAGAGAGAGGGAAGGGGGTGTTAGTGAGCTTGTGGGGAGCGCAGCGGTTGGAGAAGATGAGATCAAGGATATTACCGTCGGAGTGGGTGGTGGATTGTATGCACTGTGCAAGTGTAAAGGAGGAGGTTAAGTGGAGATAATCTAAGAGTACAGCCTACATGGTAAATGCAATGCTTGTGTGAATCAGAAAGTAGCACAAGCTACTCTATCATGCCCCCCTCCAGTCTATCATGAACGCTGATGCTAGACTCATCCACCTTACTAACCGTTCTGTATGCCACCCCTCTCTGTCAATCCCTCCACTGGCTCCCAGTTGCCCAATGGATAAAATTCAAAACACTAACAATGACATATAAAGCCATCCACAACACTGCCCCAACTTACATAACCGATCTTATCTCTAAATATCACCTTAACTGTACACTCCGCTCCTCGCAAGACCTCCTACTCTCTAGTTCTCTTATCTCCTCCTCCCATGCTCGTCTCCAAGACTTCTCCAGGACGTCACCCATCCTCTGGAACTCCCTACCCCAATCTATCAGACTATCACCTACTCTACTTACTTTTAGGCGATCATTGAAAACCTATCTCTTCAGGGAAGCCTATCCCGCCCTCTGCTAATACTGGAATCCTCTACTCTTCCAACCACTCCATCCCTCACCGTTTTACCTATTGTACCACTCACCCCTCCCTCCTAGATTGTAAGCTCCAAGGAGCAGGGCCCTCAGTTCCCTTTTATTGAACTGTATTGTTGCTGTATTGTCTCCCACTATAGTGTAAAGCGCTGAGCAAACCGTTGGCGCTATATAAATCCTGTATAATAATAATACTAATAATAATCATGTAACCATATTAATGTGTAATAGAATATTAAGAGGTGTCTTATCTGGTTATAATACAGGGTCCTATTTTTTAATTATTGTTGAAAATTCTTTTTTTTTTTTATTTTACAAGAGGTATAACAAAGTTACATCACTCTAACCAAAAAAACCCCAAATAAACAAAAAGTGACAAGAGAAAAACATGTGCAATGAAAAAGCCTGAAGGCCGGTTCAAGGTCACACAGGACCATACCTCCCCAAAAACAATCCCTCTCTATGTCCACTAATGTTTATACAGTGGTTTGGAGTAGAAACATTACCGAAGGATGTAAACACACACACACGCAGTCTATTTTGAAATTGTTCTGTAATGCATCTAGTTTTACAGGGACTAGAGGGCATTACCTCTTAAAGCTGCTCAGCGTTTTAATGTTTGGATCATTTGTAGAAAGTAGCTCCTGTTTTCCACTATGACTGTACTGAATAATTCCAATACAAGTACCACCCAATTCCTAGGAAAGAGGAATACCATTAATGACGAACAAAATCACAAAGTGAATTCAATATCATATTAAGGTGTGGTTATGTGTATGATTATTGCATAAACAATGAATGTAAATGTAATAAATTCAGTGAATGAGCACTTTTGTATGTTTTTCACATTAAGTTGTAATTTAGTTTGTTGACCCTGTAAACTTAGAAAACAGGTGAGAGAGTAGACGTTAAAGTGATATTAAATCTTTAAAAAAATAAATAAAATTAACGTTAATAACTTACCTGCTCCTGCAGGTGCACCACCATAGGAAGCAGCTTCCTACAGTGGCATGCAGAGAAAAGGAGGAGCTGGGAGCGGGGTACCCCAGAAGAGGAGTTTTGTGGCTGCTCTGTGCAATACCATTGTAAGCATAACATGTTTAATATTTAAAAAAAATATATAATTTACAACAGCTTTAATTTGCCATGATAAAACAGGGTTCAATGGTAGATCACGCATTATAAAGACCAGCAACTGCTGTAGGTTATAAAGGCTAGGTCTAGATCAATGTTTCTCAACCTTTTTTCAGTCAAGGCACCCTTTAAAATTATAGGCAGTCCTGAGGCCTCCTTTAAAATTATGGACAGTCCCGAGGCACCCCATTCTAAAATGGGGTGCCTCAAACTGTCCATCATTTTAAAAGAACACCCCATTCTAAAATGTGAAAAACTATTCTAATAGTTTTATATAATGCAGCAACATCCACACATGTAGGACACCCAACGTTAGAGGGGATTTATTCTACCAAAGCAAATACAGTTTTGCACACTGGTACTGACTAGTATTCCAGTGTTTCTCTTCTCCCTCAGTTTTTATCCATCACCAAGCTAATGTGACCCCAGCACTGATGGAAAGGGGCAGGGGAGGGTCAAACAAGGATGCTGTGCAGGCAGCTGACATCCTCCTTATCAACTGATGATGTTGCTGGTCGTCAGGACGCTGGCGGCTAGAAGGTCGTAATGGTGCACAATGAAAACCTGTGGCTTTGTGTAACTAAAAGGCAGGCTTGTTCCACCCGCTGGCTTGTATATAAGTTTTGGGCAATTTTTAGACATTTTGCCAAGGCACCCCTGCAGAAACCTCATGGCACCCTAGAGTGCCTGGGCACCCTGGTTGAGAATGGCTTATCTAGATCACAGGTGTCAAACACAAGTCTGAATACTGCCCTCCAAGTCATTTCATATGGCCCTTGCACCTCTCCTGCAGGTACCCCATTGTCTCCACCCTCACCTTGTCGGCAGCAGAGAGGAGGATATAACTCCTCTGCCAAATCCAGCTGCAGCACCCCCTCATCTCTGCCTCCCCTGATCTCAGCATTCAGCAGACTCTGGTAACTGTTCCCAATCCTCCTCTAGTCCTCCTCCAGACCCTGCACTTTCTGCTTTCCAGCTCTGCCCCCAAAGGTGTGGGATTCTTGACATCTGATGTAAGGGGGTTAGGGGGGGTGAGGTGCCGTGGACAACTAGTCTTACAGATACAACCGGCCCTTTGAGGGCATCCATAATGCTGATATGGCCCACAATGAAATGAAGTTTGACACCCCTGGTCTAGATGTTGGCTGTGGTTTAGTGTTTACCTCTTCAGGATGCCCTGTCTCTCTCTTGGTTATTGACAGGATGTGACTGTGGATATAATCCTCTCAGTGTTACATACAGTAGGTATTAAACGGAGCTCTACCCAAAAGGAGAAGTTCCAATTTAAGCCTTTGTCCCCCACTCCCCATTAAGGATTGGCACCTTTGGGGAGTGGGTACCCGAATTTGACAGGTACCCGCTCCCACTTCCACTGCGATCGCCTAGGCGATCGGAAGCGGAAGTTGTTCTCCCCCTTCCCCCTCCCCGTAGTCTTCTGGGACACATGACAGGTCCCAGAAGACTACGGGACCATTCACAAAGCGCAGCACTTCTCATGCATGTGCAGTAGGCACCCGGCTGTGAAGCTGCAAGCTGTGTTGCCAGCAGGGGTGGACTGACAACTCACGGGGCCCCCAAGCAATAGGGGATCATGGGGCCCCTGTGTCCTTGCCCAAACTCAAAAAAGCCTATGAAAAAGGTACCAGGGGCATCTCATGGGGCCCCCTACTGACCCCGGGCCCTCGGGCAGTGCCTGAGTTTCCAAATGGTCAGTCCGCCCCTGGTTGCCAGGTACCCACAGTGAAGATGCCAGTGCCAGGGAGAGAAGATGACTGTTGAAACCAGCTGTGGTGAGGACACCGCTGGACCAAGGGACAGGTAAGTATCTATATTTTCAAAGTCAGCAGCTACAGTTTTTGTAGCTGCTGTCTTTTTTTTTCAGGAGGAACTCCGCTTTAAGGTTGAAATAGGGCTGATGTCCATCAAGTTCAACCTTCCGCAACTCCTACAGCTTTGGTTCAGAGAAAGACAAAACTCCCTGGGCAGGTTTGCCACACAGCAGGAAGAAAAAGTCTTTCCTGACCTGACAAGGGCAGTCAAATCAATTGTATATTGTAGATGAAAATATTGCTCCCATTGTTTCAATGATCATAATTTTGGAAATTACTAATTGCAAAAAATTATCCAGTACTTTTTAAAAAATTATTTGTTTTAGCTATTTCTACCTTGTGTGGTAAAACATTCCACATTCCAATTGGAATGATGCCTATACTGAGCTAATATCAAAACATACTGTAACAACTAGTTTCGTGTGTAGCAGTATCAGCAACATACCACTAGATGACCTTCTTTTATTAGTTATAACCATTGAAATATTTTTGTATGTCGATGTTTTCACTGAGAATTCTGCAACCCAAATATGTACCAACTCCAGTTACTGTACTGTAAAAATGCTGCAAAACATATAAACACTTGGTAAACAATTTTTTAAATTTCCAAAAATAATCCCAGAGTTTAGAAACAGGTGCCTGGTTTTCAGTACTGAATAATATACATACATGATATTCCCTTTTTCTTTTTTTTCTCTTTCTTTCTTTAGGCATTGATTTTTTTTTTAAACATTTGATATTCTCTAGGCATTTATTTAGTTGCAAAGCAGCTTTAACGTAGACCGGAGATCATTGATGTCCAGATGCCCAGGGCAAGTTTAGCAGCTTCAGTATGTAATTATTACTGAGACAATAACTTTACGGCTCATTTGCATATCTAAATATTTCTTACATATTTATAGGACATTTATGGTTTATATTTAGTATACTGTTTTAATAAAATCCAGCTCTGTTTGTTATATTATGGGCTGACAAATACATGTATTGAATATGCTGCACCGCAGCTGCCACTGTGGCTAAAATAGTGCTCACCTGATCGGAAATCACTCCAATTGTTTTGGAATCATCAGTGGGGACTCCAGCTGTCAGTGACAGTCAATACAAACATATGACCAGCATGAGACATCATGTGTATTTATGGAGTGCATGTTGGGAAGAGGTAAAAACACAATGAACATGCTTTAAAAGTACCACCACTTTCACCACAGTATCACCAGCCTCTGTTTGTCACCGTGCCAGGGGATCTGTCATTTAATGGTGGTAGCAGGGGCATCCCTAGACAGGTGCGGTGGGTGCACGCCGCACCGGGTGACACCTTTTGCACAGGGTGACACCAAACCCAATCCACCAGGGGCGGACTGACCGAGGGCCCGGGGTCACTAAAGGGCCCCATGAGAGGCTCAGTCCGTCCCTGTATGTGCCGCTGCTGAAATAAGCAAGCATTGAGGGGACGGACAGTGAGGCAGGCACTGCAGACACCTCTCCTCCTCAGAGTTTCAGCAGAGGGGCAGGTCCACATCCCTGCCACGGGTGCTGAAGTCGGAGAGCTGGAGGGGCGGCAGAGCATGCAGCAGGTCAGTGTGTAATCCCCCGACCCTGGTGACAGCACTGCAGCTTAATGTAGTAGGTAGGGGGGAGTGAGGGGGGGGGGGAGAGAGGGGGGGGAGAGGGCAAAGAGAGAGAGAGGGCAGAGAGAGAGGGGGTGTCACCAAGTGTTCTGGCACCGGGTGACACCAACCCTAGGGACGCCCCTGGGTGGTAGTACTACCACCTCTAAATGACAGATCTCCACTGGCTTCTGTTTGTAAACAAATGGGTCAAGGATCCTGGATGACATCATTTACTAAATATGATCATGATCATGTTTGGTCAGTGACATCTTCCAGGATCCCCGTTGCTGTGTCTACTTTCTAGCAACATTGGGGATCTGTAATTTGCGACGGGTAGCGGCGGGTAAAAATTTGTTGGGCATAACAGATAGTTGTGAGGACAGGCCAGTTTTGTTTGATTGCTAGACATTGCTGGACAACAAGATTGATGTTGGATTTACACTGGGGGACATTGTTTACTCTTACATAAAAGGACATTTTCAATGGTGTAGGTGTTTTTATTCACTATAAACAATTCCTGCAGCACTCACACACAAATCCTTTGTGCAAAAATGAACATAAAGTAATAAATAACATGTATAACAATAAAACAAGACACTCATACTATATTGCCAGCTGCATGTTGATTCTGAGCTGTGTTGCTTCAATGCTGCTAATGCAGTGCAAGCGTGTGTTGCCTGATAACAGGTATAATAGGAGCAGAACAACGGAGAGAAGCACTAATCAACTTGATGCAAACAGGCCGGGCCCTGGCCACTGGTAACCAGCATGCATACAATAGTAAAAAAACTCTGACAGTGCACACTCCACAGCAATGCCCATGTACTGGTGACGTCACCTCCTGCCTATACCGACACGTTTCGTTTGGATACCGTGAATCTTTCTCAAGGAAGGTTGGTCAGGGGACACTGCTCTCTTTATATACCCTACAGTATGTAAAGAGAGCAGTGTCCCCTGACCATCCTTCCTGAAGAAAGATTGGTGGTATCCAATCGAAAAATGTCGGTATAGGCAGGAGGTGACGTCACCAGTACAGGGGTATTGCTGTGGAATGTGCACTGTCATCAGAGTTTTTTACTATTGTATGCATGCTGGTTGCCAGTGGCCAGGGCCCGGCCTGTTTGCGTCAAGTTGATTAGTGCTTCTCTCCGTTGCTTTGCGCCTATTCTACCTGTTATCAGACACACACACGCTTGCACCGCATTAGCGGCATTGAAGCAACAAAGCTCAAAAGCAACATGCAGCTGGCAATATGGTGTGAGTGCCTTGTTTTATTGTTATACATGTTATTTAATACTTTATGTTCATTTTTGCCCAAAGGATCATGTGTGAGTGCTGCAGGAATTGTTTATAGTGTTTGATTTGTGCTGCTTTTGGAGGATTTAGGCTTCTAGCTGGTTGCCCCACAGATCTTCTTAACCACTTGTTGCTCTCTTATTTGCTCTTGAGTTATCTATTGTCTGTTTTTATTTACTATTTTCTTTTTTTTTTTGAAGGGTTACCATGTACTTTGTATACATTCATGTGGTTGATGGCTGGATGTCTGGAGTAGGGGTGTAGCAAAATAAGGCACCTTGTCCCAATGTTACCCTCACACCAACAGTATTCACTGTATTCACTAAAAGGTCAGTATACCGTTTTCCTGCCTCATTTGGTAATCTTGGTTATCAAACGCAGGATGAACTCCTTCTGCAAAGTGAAGTTACTGAGTCCCACACTTTCAGAGCTATCCAAAATAAACAGAAGCATGACTGGCCCACATTGGCATTCTGTGGAAAGGAAAAAGGACTTAATGAAAGTTAGGCTAGGAAAAAATATACACCATTTTAACAGTTCCTCAAGACCCATCCCCTCTTCTTGGTAAAGTGACTCTATTGTGATTCTTCCACAACCCCAGTAATGTGGGCCATGAAAAATTAGTACACAAACTTGATTGTTTAAACCCACCAGTACTTTTTTTTTTTACCACTAGTGTTCTTTTATATCAGCTTTCCAAAATAACAAAAACAATAATCTAGAAATTGGGTGAAAGGTTTAGGATCAGTTCACACCATAAAAACATGCTCTGGTTGCATTTTTGCTTACAGTTCACAGCACACTCTGTTCCGGTTCCTTTTTGATACATTTTGCTATGTTCCAGTACAGTTCTGTGCAGAAAAAACCCAGCATGTTCTACTTTTTTTTCTTCACCGGAACTGCACTGGTACTGACTGCGCTGGTGTGAATTAGGGCCATTGGAATACATGAAAAAAATATGGGCATGCATTTTTGATGTAGAAAAAAAATGCATTTGGTGTGAACCAGCCCTTAGAGAAGAGTCCACAAAGAGGGAGAATTGATAAGGAAAGAGGGGACACAGGGATTTGGGTCTAAAAGGGGGATAGTTGGCCTCTTGAGATATCTGCAAGCTACCCAAAAATGTTTTAAAAATTGTCTGCAATAGGCTTTGAAAAATAAAACCTAGTGACCAGCTAAAGTATCCCTGCTGTGAAAACATTATCAAAATACACATGAATGCACTTTAAAATGTTCCACTTAATTATGTACTTTTGCTTTAGAAATATACTTAGCGTTCTGCAATTTAAAATCTCTGCTGTAATAGCGTCCCCAGACTGTAATGATATCTACCAGGCATTTTCCAATTATTACTGTATATGTTTCTTTTAACTATGGTATAACGCCCTCCAGGTTAATTAGAAAGGTTTTTTTTTTTAGACAGAGGCTGAGTAGCAGCCTCTGGATGAGTCACCCTTGGGAGTGAGGTAGTGAGGTTACCTCAGGACAGGCTGGGAGGCTCTAACAGGTCAGGGCTTTTGGATCCCTCCCACCTCTCCAGAAACCTGAGAGCATTCTATCAAGCAACCCTATTATTTTGTCTAGTCAAGGGAAAAGTATATATTTGCTTTAAAGTATATCTAAAGCCAACACCTTTTATTCATTATGGATAAAATATGTGTAGTGCCAACTAGGTGGTGCTAATGTAAGGTAAAGTTATTTTTGACTCATTGTAGTGAGTGAGCCTGAATTTCTTTTTTCTGGGTTCAATGTGACGTCAGGCTGGATGACTCCACAGGTTGGGATTCTATTGCCTCCACCTGGTTCTGGAAGTCCATAGAAACTTCCAGAAGTAAGCGCACAGATGGAGACCTCAATCTGCATATTCATGGAGTCTGACCAATCTCAGGCTAAGAGGCACTGGTAGTTTGATAGACTAGCTCATAAATATGAGAGAGCCATGCTAGCAGTGGAGTCGGGTGTAAGATGGATTGCTGAGAGGTGTTGCTGTGTGACCTAGGAAGGAGCCCCAGAGGAGGGGAGTTCTTAGGGTTGCAACCCCATCCCTTTAAAACCAAACACATATTAACCTCCTTAGCGTTTTTCCCGAGTGTAGCTTGGGGAAAATTTGAGTACCAAGAGCAGTAACCCCGAGCTACACTCGGGCTTACCATGCGGCGTTGCTCAGGGAGTCCCTGTAGCACTTACCTTGTCCTTCGCTTCCGCGATGTGTCCCCTGCAGTGTCCCCGGCCATCTCCTCCAGCCGATGCCGACATCCGGCTTCTGTGTCGTCGGGACATACGGGCGCCGGAACCGGCAGCAAATTTGAAATTTTTAAAAAATGTAATTTTTGCTGTCATTGCTGTTTCAATGCATTTCACATATATTTTGTCCCTACTGCTTTGTCCTGTGCCCTGCCTGCATTTTGACTACTGTTCTTTCTGCCTGGAAACTTAGAAAAGTCCATGGCGTCCAAAAAGCGTCCATTTACGTCAAAAGCGGTTTTAGACCAGCTAGAGAACTGCGATAGTAAATCAGAACCACTTGCAGAACTGAGTGATAATGATTCGTGGGGAAATTCGTCATCAGACACTGAAAACGATTTTGCGACTTTGCTCAGCGATGTGCGAATTTGCCTCTGTATTTCAAATTTCAGTGTTTTTGGTTTGATTATATTATTGAATTAAATTTATTATTATTATATTATTATTTTTTATGATTATTTATTAAATTATAATTTATGATTTCGTGTTTCAAGTTTTATCCTACCCGGGATGTTTACTAGACTCTTGTTCATACAGATTTCAGTGAGTTATTCCTAAAAATTACAGCCTACAATAAAAAAACTACATATTTCCATGCAAAAAAATAGTACCGCTTTCAGCACAAAAAATCGGAAAGAATCATACCGCCGAGGAGGTTAATTACACAGGTTCTGTGGCTGATTAAGGTGGTAAATAAACTCACTTATTGCCTTATCTGCAATAAATTAGCCTCTGAACCGTATAATAATTATTATGTGTTTGGTTTTAAAGGGAAGAGTTGGCAACCCTTGGGGTTCTGCTTTCAGGCGAAGGTTGGAAGCTGAAACGGGGATCTCAACTGCCCTGCCTTCCACTGGGGAAGGACAGCCTGCAAAGCTTGGAGAGGAACTAACCAAGCTAGAAGGCCTGAGAGCAGGTCTATCCACAGCTGCATGACAAAGACAATGTGAGTGCCTCTACACCCCCAGAGCCTATAAGGGAGAGTTCTGCTGGATGCAAGTTCTGGCAAATCTTCAAGGGACAGTTCATAGCTTACCCAATCCCATGTCCTGGGATCAGATACCATAGACAGGTGGGCTGGTATTCTGTGCACCAAGGGGACCAAGAGCTCCTAGACATTATCATGTTACTAGAAATCCACTCAGGGGACACCAAGCTCCTAGAAGGGGATCACTTTAGTAAAGACTGTTTTGGCTCCAGCTGGAATGCAGTCAAGTGTCTGTTGTTTTTTTTTACTAAGTGTGTTAGAGCAGGAAACTTCCTCATGCTGCTGTTTCTTCAATCAAATTGGGCATCCCATAACCCCTTTACCCTATCCACGTTTAACACCTTAATAAAACGAAAAAAACCAAGCCCACGGACTGTTTACTGACTCTGAAAATACAAGTGTGGAAAATGCATGTTGCCTGGCTGTGCAGAATGTAGAGGAACACAAACAAATCCAGCGGCCCTTACTAGGGTAGTGCTACATATGGAATAGCTAAAACTATGTCAGTTTTTTTTTTCTTCTGGCCATCTGTGTCCTGGCATTTTTCTTTGTTTCCTGCCCTGTAGACATAAAATAAAATGAAAAGAAATCCATTCTTAGACAGTTGTCATAGAAACAAGTGTCCACATTAGGGGATTTCCTCTCTGCTTCTGTTCCAGTAACACATTTTGAGTGAGCAGCACCTGATGCAGACTAGTGCCCCATCAGCTCTGCTTTGCCTGTGATTGACAGTGGACAGCAGTGGATGGATCTCTGGCCACTGTTTGGCCCAATAGCATCTTTTGAATCCACCAAATGCCATCCTCTGCCATTCACAGGCAAAGCAAATATGATGGGCAACTAGTCTCTCAGGGTTCCTCATTAGGCTCCATCCCCGACAACTGAAACTCATGGCCACTGTGCTTGTTTGGTGGGTGAAACCTGATAGAGGAACTCTGAGACTAGTTTCCCATCAGGTCCACCTTGCCTGTCATTGACAGCACAGAAAAAAGGAGGTGGGTTCGAAAGCTGATATTGGATTTAAAAGTTGCTATGGAATCCACCTTCTGCCTTGCGCTTTCAATCAAAAGTACAGCAGACAGATCTGTGTACCTCTCTCTAAACAGGTTCATGAATAGAGCACAAACACTGTCCCTTTGGTGCTTGCCCGATGGAATGCTTAATAGGGTGTCTATGCCACCCTTTATGAATTCCACCCACAATTCCTACCAAATATGAAAGAAAGTAATTGTCCTGGACTGAATAAAGGAGAAGTTCACTTTTTGTAACCGAAATTTGGGTTGTAACATGCTACATGTTTCTTTGCGGCAGTCCCCCACACCCCCGATCCCTACATGACAGCAGGCGGGGGATTCTCTCCCTGCACTCACTGTCACAATTTAAAAACAGTTGAGTTGTGCAGGTCTCTGCCCACATATTCACATCATTCGTTCACAGAGTTCTGTGAATAAATGGACTACAAGTCCATTCTGCCACCACAGACTCTTCCTGCACTTCATTAACCGTCTGCCCATATCAGGGTCGCTGTTAGAAATCACAGGGCCCCATGCAGTCTACCTGAGAGCCCCCTCGAAAATATCATTATTAGTGAACACAAGAAAAACATAACTTACACAATTTCTGATAAATCTAAAATATAAAACTATGTTGAGGTAATAAAAAAAGCTCTGTGTGAGAATGATGTTTTAAGGCTCATTCAATTAGGCAATGCGACCTGTAAAGTGTGAACCAGCATTTTTTTTTTATGTGGCTGGATCTGTATGCAGACTATTGCAGGCCATACATGGGTTGAATTCTAAACAAATTTTCTTTCATGCATTTTGTAATTTGATGGTGCCACCATTGATTTTGAAGTTTAACCTACCAAGCCTTTAATTTCACCTCATGTTGCTACAGAAAAGAAGTTTCATGGCCAAGAATCTTCTTTTCTTTCCAGGTCGCACCTCATGTTCATTTCTTTTTCAGTTACAATTTTTGCACGATTCTCCCATTATTAATTAGAAATTCGTTCATTTTTCAAAACATTTCCAACATACCCCATCACTCAAATTCGATGGTCACTCGAAACTTGGCCGTTGCTGTGGCCCACTAATGGTGCGAAACTTAAACTAAAATTCTTAGAAAATATTTTTGAAAGAAAATTCTTTCAGAATTCAACCCATGTATCGCCAACTTATCTCCTAAATAAACAGCTAGCAGAGAAGCCACAGTTTTAACCCACTGATTTTTATGGAATTTATACATTATTTGCCACCCTAGAGACAGCACAGTTGTGATGTATGTCATTTATTCTTGCTAGTCAAAGTGTTGTTACATTCTGTTATGTTCAGATAGTAAGGATTCTCAGCAAATGCAAAAAATGTTTTTTGGGTGTCTTCTATTGATGTCCATGTGTACAGAGCCTATTTACTTCACCTGTAATGCTAAAAGTGCAGTGAACCAGGACTTGCTAGCTGGTCCATGTGGATGAATTTGGATTTACAATATAATTTTCTTCATCCCATACAGCATAACTCCAAGTATATATTTTTGTCTTACTCACCGCAGCATGCTGCAAAAAAGAATGTTTAGGTAATTTAGTCAGGCAAGGATTTGGGAACATGCACATATTTTAAATAAAATCACCATTGCAATATTTTTTTTTTACCAGTAATGAATGTGTTTCTAATTTCAGGGTTATAATATAATATAGCAAGTTGATACTTTATGAAGGATAACTCTATCCAGTTATGGTTATGGGGACCTAGGTGACATGGACCTATTCATGCATTGCCTTTTTGTCTTTATTGCTATGATCCTCCAGTTGTCAATGAGCACTGGTATACTTGCCTACTCTCCTCTCTTGCTATATGTTCTCAAATATTTTCTGAATAAGTTGAAATGGAATACCTTCTACATGGATCAAGTGGGCAGACAGCAATGTATGACCTTTCTATATAGTCATAGGATCATGTAGCCAAATAACATTTACAGTATATCTATTTATTGCCATTTAAATGTATAAGAGTTTTGTTAGACTATTGTTAGCTACATACTGTGGTTGATTTACTAATAATGGAGTAGAGAATGTTCACTTTCTAAAGCTTAAAGCATGGTACAATAATTAATTTTTTTTTCACTCAACCCAGTGGGCTGAGCGCAAAAATAAAACTGGGAAATTGCTGTACTAAACAAGCAATGTTAGTACAGCGATCTCCCCCGCTGTGCCTCTGTGTTGTGAGAGGGGTACCCCCCCAGAACACACTGATCAGCGCTCACAGCCATTAGCTGTGAGTGGTGATTGGATGCTGGTTTTCCACCATGTACCTTCGACAAAAGCCTGTCCTTAGGCCGGCTTCTGTTGGAAGGACAGCTGTACACATGATCTGAATGTCGACCAGTTCCTGCTGAAGCGGCCGATATTTGGACCATGTACTCAGCCAAATGAATAAGATGAAGTCCTACAATAATGTACAAGAAAACGTTTTTTTTTTGCTTTGCTGATTGAGTTTTCAAAATGAACATAGCTTTGTCCTATTTACTAAGCTAAGTGAATTATCTACAGTTGTCTTCAAAATAATAGCAGTCAGACATCACTAACCTGATCAGGCACTGTTTTTGGTAGAAATTATGTTTCTACATGGCAAATAATTTACTAGCAGGTGTAGTAGAGTAATAGAAATCCAACAGGCCCAACAGTCATGACATCCATGCTGCTGATTCTGTGTAATTGAATCACTAATTGAAAGGGGCATGTTCAAAATAATAGCAGCGTGGAATTCTATTAGTGAGGTCATTCATTCTTTGAAAAACAGGTGGCAATTATTGCCCTAATTTAAGGAAGGAAGGAAGGAAGGAAGGCAGAAAATGTTATACATGCTGGTTACAGTGCATTTCTCTCTGAAATTCTGAGGAAAATGGGTCGTTCCAGACATTGTTCAGAAGAACAGCGTACCTTGATTAAAAAGTTGATTGGAGAGGGGAAAACATATAAAGAAGTGCAGAAAATGCTTTAAAATGGCAACCAAAACCTGAAAGACATGGAAGAAAGTGAAAAACTACCATTCGAATGGATAGAAGAATAGCCAAAATGGCAAGGACTCAGCCAACAATCAGCTCCAGGAAGATCAAAGAAGGTCTACAGTTGCAAGAAAAAGTATGTGAACCCCTTTGGATTACGTGGAGTTTTGCATGAATTGGGCATAAAATGTGCTCTGAACGTCATCTAAGTCACAACAATAGAAGAACACAGTCTGCTGAACATAATACTACACAAACATTAGATGTTGCCATGGTTTAATTGCACATAACATGTAAACATTCACAGTGCAGGGAGGAAAAAGTATGTGAACCTTTGGACTTAATAACTGGTTGACCCTCCTTCGGCAGCAATAACCTCAACCAAACGTTTCCTGTAGTTGCAGATCAGACCTGCACAACGATCTGGAGTAATTTTGGACCACTCCTCTTCACAAAACTGTTTCAGTGTAGCAATATTCTTGGGATGTTTGGTGTGAATCGCTCTCTTTAGGTCATGCCACAGCATTTCAATCGGGTTGAGGTCAGGACTCTGACTGGGCCACTCCAGAAGGCGTATTCTGTGCTGTTGCAGCCATTGTTTTGTTGAATTACTTGTATGCTTTGGGTCATTGTCCTGTTGCATCACCCATCCTCTGCAGAGCTTCAGTTGGCGGACAGATGGTCGTACGTTTTCCTGCAAAATGTCTTGATACACTCTGGAATTTATTTTCCCATCAATGACAACAATCCATCCAGGCCCTGAGGCAGCAAAGCAGCCCCAAACCATGATGCTCCCTCCGCCATGTTTTACAGTGGGGATGAGGTTTTGATGTTGGTGTGCTGTGCCTTTTTTTCTCCACACATAGTGTTGTGTGTTCTTCCCAAACAACTCAATCTTGGTTTCATCTATCCACAGTATATTTTGCCAGTAGTGCTGTGGAACATCCAGGTGCTCTTTTGCAAACTTCAAACGTGCTGCAATATTCTTTTTGGACAGCAATGGCTTCCTCCGTGGTGTCCTCCCATGTACTCCATTCTTGTTTAATGTTTTCCTTATTGTAGATGTGTCAACAAAAATGTTAGCATGTGCCAGAGATTTCTGTAGGTCTTTAGCTGACACTCTGGGATTCTTCTTTACCTCATGCAGCATTCTGCGCTGTGCTCTTGCAGTCATTTTTACAGGACGACCATGCCTAGGGAGAGTAGCAACAGTGCTAAACTTTCTCCATTTGTAGACAGTCTGTCTTACCATGGACACATGAACATCAAGGCTTTTGGAGATACTTTTGTAACCCTTTCCAGCTTCATGCAAGTCAACAATTCTTGATCGTAGGTCTTCTGATAGCTCTTTTCTGCGAGGCATGGTCCACATCAGACAGTGCTTCTTGAAACCAGTAAACCCAAAACAGGTGTGTGTTTTTTAAGGGCAGGACAGCTGTCAGCAACACATCCAATATCATCACACTGATTGGAGTCAAGGTTGGCTCACTCCTGGCTCCAATTAGCTCTGGGAGAAGTCATTAAGCTAGGGCTTCACATACTTTTTCCTCCCTGCACTGTGAATGTTTACATGTTATGTGCAATTAAACCATGGCAACATCTAATGTTTGTGTAGTATTATGTTCAGCAGACTGTGTTCTTCTATTGTTGTGACTTAGATGACATTCAGAGCACATTTTATGTCCAATTCATGCTAAACTCCATGTAATCCCAAGGGGTTCACATACTTTTTCTTGCAACTGTAAAGTTACCTGTGAGTACTGTTACAATTAGAAGACGCCTATGTGAAGCCAAGCTATCTGCAAGAAGCCCCCCGCAAAGTCCCACTGTTGAAAAAAAGATGTGCTGAAGAGGTTACAATTAGCCAAAGAGCACATTGACTGGCCTAAAGAGAAATGGCCCAACATTTTGTGGACTGATGAAAGTAAGATTGTTCTTTTTGGGTCTAGTGGCCGGAGACAGTTTGTCAGACGACCCCCAAACACTGAATTCAAGCCACAGTACACTGTGAAGACAGTGAAGAATGGTTGCGCAAGCATCATGATATGGGGATGTTTCTCATACTACGGTGTTGGGCTTATTTATCGCATACCAGGAATCTTGGTTCCAGAGTAACAAGATTGACATTATGGAGTGGCCAGCCCAATCCCCGGATCTTAATCCAATAGAAAACTTGTGGGGTGACATCAAAAATGCAGTTTCTGAGGCAAAACCAAGAAGAACTGTGGAATGTAGTCCAATCATCCTGGGCTGGAATACCTGTTCACAGGTGCCAGAAGTTGGTTGACTCCATGCAACACAGATGTACAGCAGTTCTCAGAAACAGTGCTTATACAACTAAATAATAATTAAGTGATTCAAAGGAAAGCAAAATCTTCAAACATTTTTCAGTTTATATAGTGAATGTTTGAGTTTGTAAAGAAGAATACAAACACTGCTATTTTTTTGAACAGTCTAATATTCACTTTTCTTCAATTTGTTTAGAGGAACAACACAAATTTGATCTATTTTTCTTCATGTTTTGATTTGGAATAGAATGTGTAGTGTTCCCAATGCATTTGTGTGTATGGAAATAAAAACTATTTTATATATAAGAAGGATTTTGAGCTTTATTCAGTTTTTTCAACACACTGCTATTATTTTGAACACAACTGTATATCTTTAGAGCGTGTATAGACAGGCTTTATACTTAATAACAAGGTAAACGTTATATGCTTTTTGGGAGCTGAAATATCTTGATTTATGTGTAAGTTGCTTTAATTTGCCTTTCAGTTGCTTACAATGTTGCTTCAATTTGCTTTTGAGTTGCATTGAGCTGCTTTAAGTTACGTTTAACTATAGGGAAAACTTTTTTGTTTAGTTTTGGATGGAGTGGAGAGGGATTAGAACCCAGTCAGTTATTATTGCTGCCTGTGTTCCCATTAACCACCTGCCCCCCGCCATATAGTACAATGACAGGCGCAAGGTGGTTCTTTCGTTCTGAGACGACGTCATATGACGTTGTCCCATTCTAACCGTGCATGCGCGGCTCTGGGAGCGTGCAGCGCGGTGATCGGCGGTGCGCTGTGTCCCTCGGACACAGCGGATCACCGATCAATAGAAAGAGCCAAAGATGTTGGCTCGGTCATGTGATCAGCTGTGTCCAATCACAGCTGATCACATGTAAACAGGGAAATGCCGGTTATCGGCATTTCTCTCCTCACGAGCTGTCACGCTGACAGCTCGAGAGGAGAGGAGAGCCGGTGATTGGCATTCCTCGGAGGGGACATGTACACTGATGATCAGTGTGCCCTGATGATCTGTGTAGCCCCAGCAGTGCCACCTATCAGTGTCCATCAGTGCCAGCTCTCAGTGCTCATCCATGCCACCTGCCAGTGCCCATCAGTGCACATCAATGCCACATATCAGTGCCCATCTGAGCTGCCTTTCAGTGTTACCCATCAGTGCCAGTCAGTGCCACCTATCAATGCCAGTCAGTGCCACCTATCAGTGCTGCAAATCAGTGCCTGTCAGTGCTGCCTATCAGTGTCACCTAACAGTGCCAGTCAGTACCAGCTAACAGTGCCAGTCAGTGCCGCATATCAGTGCCTGTCAGTGCCGCCTATCAGTGCCATATATGAGTGCTGCCTTTCAGTGCCCATCAGTGATGCCTGTCAATGCCCATCAGTGCCACCTACCAGTGCCTCCTCATCAGTGCCCATCAGTGCCACCTATCAGTGCATCCTATCAGTGCCCATCACTACAGCCTCATTAAAAATTTCATATGGGTACAGTGTTGCATGACCACGCAATTGTCATTCAAAGTGTGACAGCGCTGAAAGCTGGAAATTGGCCTGGGCAGGAAGGGGGTAAAAGTGCCCTGTAGGCAAGTGGTTAAAGAGATTCACCCTCTCTTATTATATGAATTAATATTTTTTTCACTGATTTATTTGGTCTACTCATGAGTATTTGATACATACAATGTTTATGCATGTGTTTTGTGTTATTTAGAGATCATGGCATATATTAATTATTTTATCCACACTCCAATCGAATTTTGTGATAGCACATTAATTGAAGATAAGCATTTTTTTTATATTGGTTTAAGGTGGTGCACACTTTGAAGAGCTGCTGTCTCCTACAATCTATAGTCATTCTGGCTGGGGTTGTCGCTCCTTGTTTTTTGTTCTCTATTTGTCCTGTTTATCATTATCATTGAAAGTGAGCGTAAAATAAAAATCCAAAATTTTGGTTTGTCCCCAGAAAAGGGGACATCTTCCAATGGGAACACAAGTTCTGGTGACCTGGGGGTCCCCAAGAAATTCTCTTAATTTTCAGGGATTTCCTCTCACTTCCTGTTTTGCTATTGGACAGCAAATCTCTGCAATGGGACACAGATTATTATTATTATTATACAGTATTTATATAGCGCCAAAGGGTTTACAATAGCAAGGGGGACAGAACATGAGATAAGACAGAAACAATACAATATATGAGGGGTTCGAGAGCCCTGCTCTTTCGAGCTTACAATCCAGGAGGGAGGGGATAGTGGTACAGGAGGAAGTGGCTGTGGGGGATGGAGTGGTGGGAGGAGTGGAGGAGATCGGTTGTTAGGTGAGGGTGGGGTAGGCTTCCCTGAAGAGGTGGATTTTCAGGGTGCGCCTGAAGGTGAGGAGGGTAGGTGACAGTCTGATGGATTGGGGTAGGGAGTTCCAGAGGATGGGGGAAGTCCTGGAGAAATCCTGCAATCGGGCGTGGGAGGAGGAGATCAGGGAGCTAGAGAGTAGGAGGTCCTGTGAGAAGCGAAGGGCACGGGTAGGGTAGTATTTGGGTATCAGGTCGGTTAGGTAGTTTGGGGCGGCGTTGTGAATGGCTTTGTAGGTCAGAGTTAGCAGTTTGAATTTGATGTGCTGGGCAATCGGGAGCCATTGAAGGGATTGGCAGAGTTGGGTGGCAGATGTGGAGCGGTTGGTGAGGTGGATGAGTCTAGATAGTGAAATAAAATCTGGTAGGGGTTATAACCCCCCCCCCCCCTCTCTATCCAAAATGTGAAAAAAAGGTGTTGCCTATAGTTTTACTAACTTGTATGAGAAAAGAAAAGCAGGTGAGATTCTGACAAAAGGCCATGTACATATGCTCTTAGTTAAAGCTCACCCTCAGTTTTGCACAGTTGTACAGGCTCCTCTCCTGTGCCGAAATTGCTTACTCTGTTTCTACTGTACACTGTGAGTCTCTCACAGTTTGCATTGAAAGCTGTAGCAGGTCAGATGAACCCACTTCATTTTTTGGAAAAGACTTTCAGCATCATCTAGCCCCATCCTCATTAGCCTTAATGTTTATGCCTCACACCTTTCATTCATTGGATTTTAGTTCTTTCAATCATAGAGGCTCAGCATCACATGTTGGTGTTACTTAGCGTGGTCTGCATGCCAAAGCAGTCATTATTGGGACATCTATTCCTCCAAAATGCCATACTCCCATCAAGGTATTTTCAATGTTTCATCATTTTTTTTTTTAAATTATAACTGTTTCGCAAATTTTGATCAATCTTATAGCCTTATAATGCTACTTGCAGTGTTACTAGTTATTGCATGTGTCTGAAACCGGATGCAGATATCTACTGAGACATGTATGTTGGCTGATTTTTAACTCAAAAATTCTAGTTGGCTATAATTGTGATGTTTTGGCCACTGATGTGGAATAAATATACAGATCAGGAATTCTGACCTCACTGCCTACATATTAGTTGGGGGTCAATGAAAATGGTTACATTAGAGATAGCAAATTCCTTTTTCACAAGAAAATCAGAGATCGTGGTCCACATGTTTCTCTCATGACAGGTTTAGTTTAAAGAGAATCTAGTAGGATGGGAATAAAAGCCTTGCACTGCTACTATATGAGTCATTGATCTGGAACTAGTATGAGTATAGCAGATGTTCTGATGTGTGGTATGGCTGATTCATGTAATTGACTCAACAAACAGTGAATGAAGGATCGGGATGGCAGCACAAACCTTATGCTTCCTTTTCAAGAGTGTATCATGGACTTCTCTTAGGCTAGATTCACCTTATTGTAGGTGGGGGAATGCGTGTGTGCACCCACAGCCAAAACGTGCTGCTCTTTTGCAAATGTGTGGGTGTCATTAATTCTTGATGGTGCCTCTATGCATTGGAAAACGTGGCCTGTTTTTGGGTACATGACAACGCATGATGCAAAAGCACCATGAGGTTCCATACGACCTTGTTTAAAAAAAAAAATGGTCACACATTTTTCCCTGCGGGAAATGTAGATACAGCAACCCAATCACATGAATGGGTTGCTGTGCCCAAGCAAACATGAGCCACAACAACCGCAATAATGTGAACCTAGAGTTAGTCAGTCTGTTATAGATTTTCAAGCAGCAGTGCCACCAATTATAGAAATGAGGTTGAGTTACTAAAGTCAAATAGGCTGCTCACTTTGCAAGGGAATTTTTCTTTCGGTTAGTGAATGAGGTGAAGCTCTGCTGACTTTTATCATCCAATCATGTGTAAGGAAAATACTGTGCTAAAGGAAAATTTTCTTGCAAGTAAACACCCTATTTACCTTCAGTAAGTCAACCTCAAAAAGTTAAAAGGGCACGGGGTTTAGGAATAGGGTCTATACAGCTGTATGTTTTCAGACCTATGTGCAATATGTTGTGCTATTCATTTCGGAAGGTACATACAGCTACAGTCAGGTCCATAAATATTGGGACATCGACACAATTCTAACATTTTTGGCTCTGTACACCACCACAATGGATTTGAAATGAAACGAACAAGATGTGCTTTAACTGCAGACTCTCAGCTTTAATTTGAGGGTATTTACATCCAAATCAGGTGAACGGTGTAGGAATTACAACAGTTTGCATATGTGCCTCCCACTTGTTAAGGGACCAAAAGTAATGGGACAATTGGCTTCTCAGCTGTTCCATGGCCAGGTGTGTGTTATTCCCTCATTATCCCAATTACAATGAGCAGATAAAAGGTCCAGAGTTCATTTCAAGTGTGCTATTTGCATTTGGAATCTGTTGCTTTCAACTCTCAAGATGAGATCCAAAGAGCTGTCACTATCAGTGAAGCAAGCCATCATTAGGCTGAAAAAACAAACCCATCAGAGAGATAGCAAAAACATTAGGTGTGGCCAAAACAACTGTTTGGAACATTCTTAAAAAGAAGGAACGCACCGGTGAACTCAGCAACACCAAAAGATCCAGAAGACCACGGAAAACGACTGTGATGAATGACCGAAGAATTCTTTCCCTGGCGAAGAAAACACCCTTCACAACAGTTGGCCAGATAAAGAACACTCTCCAGGAGGTAGGTGTATGTGTGTCAAAGTCAACAATCAAGAGAAGACTTCACCAGAGTGAATACAGAGGGTTCACCACAAGATGTAAACCATTGGTGAGCCTCAAAAACAGGAAGGCCAGATTAGAGTTTGCCAAATGACATCTGAAAAAGCCTTCACAGTTCTGGAACAACATCCTATGGACAGATGAGACCAAGATCAACTTGTACCAGAGTGATGGGAAGAGAAGAGTATGGAGAAGGAAAGGAACTGCTCATGATCCTAAGCATACCACCTCATCAGTGAAGCATGGTGGTGGTAGTGTCATGGCGTGGGCATGTATGGCTGCCAATGGAACTGGTTCTCTTGTATTTATTGATGATGTGACTGCTGACAAAAGCAGCAGGATGAATTCTGAAGTGTTTCGGGCAATATTATCTGCTCATATTCAGCCAAATGTTTCAGAACTCATTGGACGCCGCTTCACAGTACAGATGGACAATAACCCAAAGCATACTGCAAAAGCAACCAAAGAGTTTTTTAAGGGAAAGAAGTGGAATGTTATGCAATGGCCAAGTCAATCACCTGACCTGAATCCGGTTGAGCATGCATTTCACTTGCTGAAGACAAAACTGAAGGGAAAATGCCCCAAGAACAAGCAGGAACTGAAGACAGTTGCAGTAGAGGCCTGGCAGAGCATCACCAGGGATGAATCCCAGCGTCTGGTGATATCTATGCGTTCCAGACTTCAGGCTATAATTGACTGCAAAGGATTTGCAACCAAGTATTAAAAAGTGAAAGTTTGATTTATGATTATTATTCTGTCCCATTACTTTTGATCCCTTAACAAGTGGGAGGCACATATGCAAACTGTTGTAATTCCTACACCATTCACCTGATTTGGATGTAAATATCCTCAAATTAAAGCTGACAGTCTGCAGTTAAAGCACATCTTGTTCATTTCATTTCAAATCCATTGTGGTGGTGTATAGAGCCAAAAATGTTAGAATTGTGTCGATGTCCCAATATTTATGGACCTGATTGTATATGGGTTTCCTTTAGGCCCCCTTCTGACCTATGTGCTTCTATTTCTCAAGACTTTTCAGATCATCAGTCTACTTACATGTCAGTCTTTGGATGATATCAAGAATCTCACACTCCTGGAAAACAATTAAGTTATGCAGTGGTCAATTGCTAAAGAATTTATGGAACAGCAAGAAGAAAGTCTACTACATTTCTTTACCAAAACTGTAATAGTCTCAAGAATTACAATATTATAAATAACAAAAACAACATGTAACTCCCTGCAGGCTAGCTAGATAGAGTTTGTTGTTTTCTTTTTTTTAGATACAGGCTGAGTAGCAGCCTGGGATGAGGCAGGAGTTCACCTCAGGACAGGCTGGGTGATTCTACAGGTCAGGGCTTCTGGATCCCTCCCACCTTTCCAGAAACTTCAGAACTTTCGGTTACAGGGGAGGAGGGAAGGAAGCCCAGATCTGCATGTTTGAGGGACCTTGACCAATCCCCTGGCAGGAGGCTGGGCATGGTGACCAAGGCAACCCTCAAATATGACAGAGCTCGGGGAAAGAGAGGAGTCGGGTGGAAGATGGACTGAGAGAAAGGCTAGAGATGGAGCCTGGGAAGGGGCCCTAGGGAGGGAAGTCTACCTACAGGCTGGTTGCTGGATGGGAGGATATCCAATGGCTAAAGTCCCCTGTTGAGGACATCCTGAGCAGCAGGGAACAAGGCAGCCCAGCGAAAGGCCTGAAAGCAGCTACCTGCACATCGTGCTGACAGGACAGTGTGAGTACTCCTACAACCCCTGGGCTGGATAAAAGGGAGTCAGGTGCAATTTCCAACTAGTCTTCACCTGGGACTGCTTTATTGCAAGCTTGTGGGACCTGCTTGCTTACCATCAGCATAGCTGGGCGAAGAGAAGGATTTATCCAGGGTCTGATGAGTTACACAGGAAAAAATAGACAGTGCTATATTTGCTTTATTTTGCCAGTCCACCCTTTTTGTACATAGTTGCTAAGAAGTTTGTCCTCGAGTTCTACAGTTCCTTAGGCATCTCATATACCCCTAGACCCCATCCAAGTTGGTAACCCCTTAATAAAAACAACTAAAAACCAGCTCAAGGACTGTTTACTGACTCTAAAGTGTGAAAAATGTGTGTTATTTATTTCAGATATTTATATAGCACCGTCAATTTACGCAGCGCTTTACAAACATATTTTGTACATTCACATCAGTCCCTAACCCCTAACCCCCAAGGAGTGTACAATCTAAAGTCCCTAGCTCACATTCATACATATACATACTAGGGCTAATTTAGACAGGAGCCAATTAATCTACCAGCATGTCTTTGGAGTGTGGGAGGAAACCCACACAGTCACGGGGAGAACATGCAAACTCCAGGCAGGTGGTGCCAGGGTTGGGATTCGAACCAGCAACCCTAGTACTACCAGGTGGAAGTGCTAACCATTAAGCCATTGTGTTGCCTGGCTCTGTAAAGCATAGGGGGACCCAACCAAACTCAGCGGTCCCTAAAGGGGGAAGTGCTACAAAGATGCTTTTAAAAAAAAAAAAAAACATTTTTGAATCTCAAACCAAAACTAATCTTTAACTTTTATGATCATTTGTAGTGCTACCCCTGAAGGATAAATTTAGGTTCACTGTTCTGTACCCCAACTTCAAGAACAACCTCAGTGCCTATGACACCTGTGGTTAAATGAGATAATTGTGAACACTAGTGCAATTGATACCAAAAGGAATAGCTTTGCAGAATAATATTTTACTAGAGACAATAAAGTCAACCGATGACAAAAATTTTAAACTGTGGGTATTCATCAGATTGTAGGGTTTAGCATTAGAAAGGACTTTTCGTCAGTCAACTCCCTCTAAGCACTGGTGCCACAGGCAAAAAAGAAATGACAAACACAACATATATAATTTAGGTAAGAGTTTCCCTTTAAGATAAGCAATTGCTACACTAGAAATAAAAAGAGATTAACTATTGACAGATTCTGCTGGAATCCTTTGAGTGAATGATCCCTTAAGTTAAGGGTGCAATGAAGGGGCCCAAAGGTATTACTGTGCAATGGAAACCAGCAAAGTGAATAGAATAGACAAGGTATTTCCCAGCAAAGGGTCTTTAAGCAGGTAAGAGGGTAACGGTGGAAAAAAAACAAACAAGGGCGCACTCTCATCGTGCATTACCATGGTAGTCCACGTATTTATTTTTCTAACGCGTTTTGGGAGCTGTACCCCCTTCCTCAGAGCTCTGAGGAAGGGGGTACAGCTCCCGAAACGCGTTAGCCTATCCGCATCACTAGACACAGCCATATTGTGACTGTCTTTGTGGACCACCTTACTGCTTTTTATCACGTTGGTTTGTGAGTATATAATCCTTTTTTATTAATAAATACGTGGACTACCATGGTACTGCACGATGAGAGTGCGCCCTTGTTTGTTTTTTTTCCACTAGTGGCCAGATTACCCGATCTCAGAAGGGCAGCACCTCTTCGGTTGGCATTTTGACATGTCCTTGGTTTGCATGAAGATTTGAGCGCTGGTTCTGTTTTGTTCATCTCAAGAGGGTAACGGTGTCCGCATGCAACATCTCTGACTGGTATATTAAAGAGTAAGGTGAACCTCAGCCCACTCACCAGTCCTGGAGATTTACAGACTTCAGAGGAAGCGTGTCCCAGAACAGGCTCTTGAAGGTCTGCAGCCAGAAGAAGGATGCCTGATTGGCAACCCGATGACCCAGGGACTCAGTGATGTCTGCGTTGGCATATCTAGAGGTATCCCCAAATGGCGGCACTGCTAATGAGGTGCCTGTGGCTGTAAAACTGCACCTGATGATGTGGTGTGCTGGCAGCAAGGATCTCTGCTCTGCCCAGAGAACAATGCCTGCACACAAACAGGTAAAGGGGAATAGCCTCTTGCTCCTGCAGCTGTGGATACCAAGTCCCCCCACACAGTCCTCTCTCTCTTCTCTTCTCCTTCCTCTACGCAGTAGTGGCTTCCACTGGCCCAGTCTCTAGGTATGAAGCTGCCCCCAGTCCTTTTCTTAGCTTTCCTCTCCCATATGATGATGCTGGGGCAGCGTGGTCCTCTTTCCTCACACAGTCCTGAGTCACTCTCCCCTCACTCCTTCCCGGGCTCCAGGCTCTCTCCTCCTTTTGCTTTGTATGTTGGGAGCTGTAGATTTATCCCAGTGTGTAAAAATGGGGCTGCATGTCTTTTGAGACTATATGTCCCATGATCCCCCTGTCCTCCATCTCCTCCTTCCCATTGGTCCTTTGTGTGTGAGGAGGGGAGAGAAGAAAACAGAGTGGGCAATAATCACACAGCCCACTGTCACGGCTCGCCTCACCCTGACACAGCCACTTCTGACAGGAGAAGGAGCTAGCACCCGCCACACATTTAAAGACTATTTCTGAAAAATAATACAGGATAGTACCACTGTTGTGTGTTAAAGGAGAAGTATAGCCAAAGCTATTTTGGCTATACTTCTGTAGGTCACAAGAGTGCAGTTCGTACTGCATTCGTTACCTGTTATAAAATTCTCTCAGGTATCTCCATGTCATTGTTGATCAAATATGGTCATGTTGTAGAGACTCCATCCCTTTCTTTATACTCAGCAGTCATCTGCTGGATCTGTCATTTTCAGGCGACAAGCCACTGGGAGATCATATCGGCGGTCATTTTTTTTGTTTGTTTCAGCAGGTAGGCAGGTGTTTTTCATCATGACGGATGTGGACCTTCAATAGCAGATAACCTGATTAATAGTGGATTTACATTGTGGGCTTTTTTTCTATTATTATTACTCATTCATATGTGGGGGCAGTATCTGGAGGCCCCTTATTAATTAAAAACAGCTTCCAGATTCAGATTAGCCCTCTGTTTAAAGACCTCCACAACCAAGGTACCCCAGCCATGTTGATGACGTGACCTAGTATAGTTTTGGTATTTTTGGGGAGCCTGTGCTTTTTTTTCTTTTGATTTTTAATCTGGGGTCCCCCCTTAAAATCCATACCAGATCTGACCTGAAGGGCCTGGTAATCATTATGGGGAGGATCCCACATGTATTTTGTTTCCCCGCCTGTTTATTTACATATCTGGTGATTCTCTGTCTCCTGTCTATGTAGGGTAGGGTCAAATAGAGTGGGGCAGGTAGAGTGAAATCTCTTAAAGACTCACCCTCAGTATTTGTGACCATCATCACTCTAACAGAAAGCTAAGGGAAATGTTTTCATAGTTTTAAACAGAACAGATATAGAGATGATATCACCAAATGGGTCACCTATTCCAGTGACAACTTTCTAAAAAGGATTCCACTTCACTTTGTAGAGATTTCGCTTATAGAAAAAAGTTTTGCTTTAAATGTGCTTTAAGTCTTGTAGAACACTTGTATATGCAAGTGAGTGGAGGGGACTGCCCTAGAAAGAAGGCGAGGTACCTCGGTGACAGCTCGGCAGATGCAGAGAAGGCGGTTGTGCGGCTGTCTGATGCCGCAAAATATGAGGTTTATGTCTGCTTTGAGGGTCCGCTAGGTGCTCACTTGAAAACTGATGTCTGAGAAAAAATATGGAGAGATGAGCATGTGGAGATTTTCTCATTATTGCTATTAGAAAAGTTCAACCTCGATAGGGTTAAGCCGGACGAGAGCAAGAAGGAGGAAGAAGAACGGCGACGTTATCAGTTGATCCCTAGGACCTTTTCCAATTGGCTACAAGCATACAGCATTTTAGCCAATGTGATTGGGGAAAAGGCGCCGGAGAATTGTTCCCCCCTCTTCTGTTATCTGGATTGCATTAGCAAAGCCCTTCGGATATACAACGAACAATTCCAGCAGCTCAAGGTGGTCAGACCTTCACTGAGATGGGACCACAAGGATATTAGCCCATGGATGAAACTCATGACTCAGGCAAGAGGTGCTATAGTTCCCTCTTTCCGGGTGGGGTCGTGGGCGCGTTCAACTCCACACCATTGTACACAAAACGTAAGGGGTACTGCTAACAATTTAACAAGGGGATCTGTTGATTTGGAGGTTCCTACCACTTTCAGCATGAGTGCTTGGGTCGTGGCGGAATGGACCATTTGTCCAGGTGTTTCAAGCAGGGTAGGGGGACTCTGGAAAAAGGGAGGATGCCGGTAAGAGTGGAAAAATTGGCCCCGTTCTTAAGTAGGTATCCAGACCATGATGCTGCTAGGCTCTTGTTCTGTGGTTTTTCTGAGGGTTTCCTGATTCCTTGTTCTTTATCGGTCGTCCCTCCTGAGGCTGATAATTTGTGGTCGGCCAAGTCTCATCCGAGTGTGGTTTCGGCTAAACTACTTAAGGAAGTTTCATTGGGCAGGATGACTGGCCCTTGTCCTTCTCCTTTGGCAGACTCGGTTGTGTCTTCTTTAGGGGTGGTTCCCAAGAAGGAACCAATCAGTTTTGGCTTATCCACCATCTTTCTCAGGGAGCTCAGGGAGCTCTGCTGGCTAAAACGGATATTGAGTCAGCTTTTCGTTTGCTCTGTGCACCCGACGAGTCTCCATTTGCTTGGCTGCCGTTGGGGTGGGGAATACTTTGTGCACTGTTTGCCTATGGGTTCTTTTCTGGAATGGGTGGTGAAGGACGTTTCGGGTTTGGCTTCTATTTTACATTATCTGGATGATTTTTTGGTGATTGGTCCGCCTGGCGAGCAGATGTGCACGACGTTGCTGGCAACTTTTTCAAAATTTGGTGTTCCAATGGCTCTTGATAAAATGGAGGGCCCTTGCACTGAATTGCGTTTTTGGGAATTGTCATTGATACGGTGGTCATGGAATGTCCTTTGCCGGTAGACAAGCTGGAGGATTTTCGTGTGAAGGTGATTGTGGCCAAGGGTTGCAAAAAAATTCAACTGCGCTCTTTGCAGTCTCTTCTGGGCAAATTGAACTTTGCCTACCACATAATGCCCATGGGGAGGGTTTTCTGCCGCTGTCTGGCTGCTGCCCCGGCCGGCTGTACGGTTCCTCATCATTACATCCGGTTGTCCAGGGCACATCGGGAGGGTCTGTCCAGGTGGGAGATGTTTTTGGCATCTTACAATGGTCAATCTTTGTGAATGGCTGCCCCAGTGTATAATTTTGATTTGGAGTTGTTTACCGACGCGGCTGGTTTTGTGGGTTATGCGGCGTATTTTCGGGGTAGCTGGAGTCCGGGAAGTTGGCCCGATTCCTGGAGAGAGTCTAATTTTCTGAATAATATGGTGTTGATGGAATTATTCCTCATTGAGTTGGTGGCAGAATTTTGGGGACAGGAATTTCAGAATAAGCGAGTCAAATTTCATTGTGACAATATGGGAGTAGTGCAAGCCATCAACAGTGTCTCTGCTTCTTCCCCCTTCCATTATTAGACTGCTGCGGCATCTGTTGTTGCGATGTGTGAATCTAAATTCTTTTGTCTATGCTGTTCACGTTACCAACACTGTGGCTGACGCTTTGTCTTGATTTCAGTGGGACAGGTTCCGTCGGCTGGAACCGGAAGTGGAGCAGCTGGGGATCCCTTGCCCCGGACATTTGTGGACCATCGCCTTGCCACCGTAGTTGGATTGATACACGACTCTGTGATTTCTTCCATGTGAACTGCTTATGAGAAGGTCTGGTGTGACTGGCATGGGTTGGTAAGTTCAGAAGGGGGATGATTTCAGGATGAAGAGCGGTTGCACATTTTGCTTTATCTTATTGGCAAAAAATTTGAGGAAGGGGTGTCTGTATCCTCCATGACACACCAGATGGCGGTTTGGCTTTTCTGTTTCAGTTGTCTGGTTTTGCTGATGTTACTAAACATTTTCTGGTTAGGAAGGCTCTGCGGGGTTTCAAAAAGGGTAGACTGGTTCCTGATTCTAGTCGCTTTGTTTCGTTTGAGTTGCTGGGGCGTATTTTGGACCATTTGCTGCTAGTCTGTTCCTCTTCTTATGAAGCGGTGCTTTTTAAAACTGCATTTGTTTTGGCTTTCTTTGGCACGGTGTGATGGTGTTGAGGGATAAAATTTGCTTGTGGATACGTACATTGAAGATCGATCAGTTGGGGTGAGAGGCCAATGTTGATTTGGGTTGGGTATTTCATTCTTCGGCTTGTCCGGTAGCTACAGTGGGGGAGTGTTTGCAGGTTTGGACTGCGGGGCCGTTCTTGAGGCATGCGGATGGCTCTGCTTTATCCAGATACCAGTTCACTTCCGTTTTTTGAAAATACTTATGGTCGGCTGGTTGTCCGACTACTGGTTATTTGGCTCATTCCTTCAGGATAGGTGCAGGATAGGTGCAGCTACTGAGGCGGCCAGTTCGGGATTGAGTGCACAAGCTATTCAGTGTATAGGGTGTTGGGAGTCCCATCGTTTCTCCTCATCTGTTATAGAGCTCTTGGTTATGTGGCTTGGGATTTGTTTTTGCGTACTGTTAACTGTTTGTCATTTTGTGTTTATTGGTGATTGTTCTAGTTTGGGGCAAGCTTAGTGTTTGGCACACTTTCCTCCTTTTTCTCTTGCAGGTACGTCGGACTGCTTAGTTTGAATCCTTGGCCACTTGTATGTTTTTGGGGGACCAAGAGGGCAGCTGTCCAGCCTGATGGCTGGCAGTTGGGTTTCTGCTGTCAGGAGTTCAGGGTTCGCTGAGTGGGTATCCCGGGCATGTTATGGTCCAGGGTGCTGTCTGAGATGCATAGGTACGCCAGGCTGGATGGAGCCCCTGACATTTTATTGTTACATCTTGGGGGGAACAATCTGGGGTTAAGCTATATGCGTGACTTGATCAGGGATATCAAGTGCAACTTTTTGAGACTGAGGTAGTTTTTTCCGGACACTGTTCTCGTGTGGTTGGACATTGTGGCCAGGACCAGTTGTTGCCTGGCTCGTTCAGTGGTTAGTCTTAATAAGGCTAGGATAAAAGGTTAACAAGGAGGTGGCCAGGATTTTTGTTTGGGATGGAGGTCTTGCGGTTCGATATTTGGAGTTGGAGAAAGATCCCGCTTTGTATTTGCATGGTGATTGTGTTCATCTTAGTGCAGTTGGTATAAATATGTGGTTTTGGGTTTGAAGGAGGGCATCCAACGGGCACTTAGGGTTTGGAGGGCCACCCAAGCAAGTTTGGGCGTTTGTGGCAGGGTCTCAGGGTCTTGGAAGGTAGTGATGGTTTTATTATTTTGGAGAATGGTGGGTTGGGCCCATCACAGGTATGGATGTACCTACCTTAGCAAATTTATTGCAGTAATAGTTCAGGAGTAAGTTAGCTGTATCAAGGGTAATATTAGGAAATTGTCCCTGAGTCGGTGTATTTGCAACTGGGGGCCTTGAAGTCTATGTTGGTGGTATATACAGCCGGTTGGTCGATATATAAGTCACGTTCTAAGACCTTAGACTTTAATGAGGTAATCCGGAGTAACAGTAAAGTAATTAACGATTAAGTGAGTTATTTTGAAGAGTTTGTATTTTTGGTAACAAGATGTTGTAAACTTGTCTAATAAAAATGGCTGCTATGGCCTTTAAACTCCAATGCAGGTCAGTGTCGCTTTTGATTTGGGGAGGTCACAGGTTTAGCTGGGGGGTTTATACCTTAGCATGACTCTGTATGAAAATGGAAAATACCCAAATTGACAAGTATCTCAATTTAAGGTATGTGAAAAGCCAAACCATGTTTTTTTTTTTTTTTAAATCTTAGCGTTATAAAGGTTGATTTACTAAAGGAGAAGAGACTGCTTGCTTTGACACAGTTTAATTTGCAAAGTGAAAGTGCTAAAAACAAGGTAAACCTATAATCATACAGTATGCGAGGGCTAAAGCTTGATTAGTTAACTAAATTGAACACAAGTCATCACTATTAGCTGCATTTCTGCTCCTTTAGTAAATCAACCCCACTTAGTGTTTGCAGTCTGATCTGTTCACATATTGTCAATAATAATGAACTCCATTTCACAAGCCCTGTTCTAAAACAGCCACCAACTATAGTAAACATAAAATGGTATACATATATGGATATGCATGTTTGAGTTATAATTCTGGCTAGAAGTTTCCAGCTGGAAACATACATTTGGTCCTGGAAGTCCCGGCATTCCGGTGGGACCCTGCAATACAGAGTTTACATTAGTAGTATATCCAAAACACAAATCCATCACTTGTTTAGAACATGATAGAGTAAACATATTAATCAAAGGGTTTATACACTTTACAAGTGATTTTGCATAGTTTCAGTTTTATACTCAGCCATTAAGTACTGTTATCACACATACTGTATGCCTAAAGAAAGACAAATTATAAAAATGTCATTTATAAACCTTGGAATGGTATACACTCACTGAACACTTTATTAGGTACACCTTGCATGGACCCCCATTTGCCGTCAGAACTGCCATAATTCTTCATGGCACAATTTCAACAAGGTGTTGGAACCATTCCTCAGAGATTTTGGTTCATATTGACATGATAGCATCATGCAGTTGCTGTGGATTTGTCGGCTGCACATTCATGATGCAAATCTCCCGTTCCACCACATCCCTATATTGAATTGAGATCTGGTGACTGTGGAAACCATGGGAGTACAGTGAACTCATTGTCATTTTCAAGAAACCAGTTTGAGCTTTGAGCTTTGAGACATGGTGCATTATCCTGCTGGAAGTAGCCATCAGAAGATGGGTACACGGTACCCACCTAAAGTACTGAGCAAACTATTGGCGCTATATAAATCCTGTATAATAAGAATAATACACAGTAGTTATAAAGGGATGGACATGGTCAGCAACAGTACTCAGGTAGGCCGTGGTGTTTAAATGATGCTCAGTTGGTACTATGGGGCCCAAAATGTGCCAAGAAAATATCCCCCACAGCATTACACCACCACCACCACTAGCCTGAACCGTTGATAGAAAGCAGGATGGATCCATCATGTTTTTTACACCAAATTCTGACCCTACCATCTGAATGTCACAGCTGAAATCAAGACTCATCAGACCAGGCAATGTTTTTCCAATCTTCTATTGTCCAATTTTGGTGAGCCCATGCGAATTGTAGCCTCTGTTTCCTGTTATGAGCTGAGAGGAGTGACACGCCCATCTGCTTCAAGGTTTGACGTGTTGTGCATTCAGAGATGGTATTCTGCATACCTTGGTTGTAACAATTAATTATTTGAGTTACTGTTGCCTTTCTATCATCTTGAACCAGTCTGCCCATTCTCCTCTGACCTCTGACATCAACAAGGCATTTTCATCCACACAACTACAGCTCACTGAATATTTTCTCTTTTTCGGACCATTCTCTGTAAACTCTAGAGATGGTTGTGTGTGAAAATCCCAGTAGATCAGAAGTTTTTGAAATACTCAGACCAGCCCATCTGGCACCAACAACCATGCCACTTTCAAAGTCACTTAAATCCCCTTTCTTTCCCATGCTCTGTTTGAACTTCAGCAAGTCGTCTTCACCATGTCTAGATGCCTAAATGCATTGAGTTTCTGCCATGTGATTGGCTGATTATCAATTTGTGTTACCAAACAACAGAACAGGCCTACCAAATAAAGTGGGCGGTGAGTGTATGCTGGTATTAACTACGCTAAAACTGATATTTTAGAGAAGAAGCAAGACTTCATTATACCTACTTTTAAAATCATGATATGTTAAGCCCTTTTATGTTGTACATTCAAAATCCCCAAACAAAATATATATTGTACTATGTCAGTTTTTTTTCTTTAACTCCACCTTCTGATTTGGACTGCAAACAACTACTCACCTCATCGTGTGATTTTGTAGTTTACTGAAGATAGTTGTGAAAGCTAATTACATTTTGGAGATATTAGTTCAATAAATAGAAAGTTACAAAGACACTGGAATTTTGGCAAGATTAACAGGCAATTTTATGAATGTAATACACCCACTACTTGGCTAGCAAATTTAATTCTTTGAAACCATATGGGTTAAATATTGATATCGATCTTAATTGTTTTCTCACAAATTTTTTATATTATTTTTTATTTATTTTCATATATACTTTTTATTCTTTAATCTTTGATTGTCAGTGTCAGGGCTCCAGGGTGTGACCAGAGGTATGTGAACTGACGCAGGGAAACGCAGGCTTCAGATATGTAATAACAATATAATTTATTAACACTAACAATACATAAACGCAGTGCAATACTAAAACATAACACAGTGCAAACGAACCAAACCAAACCACCCACAGATAACAATACATACAAGCAAGAGTCGTCAGGCAGGCCGGGTCAATAAAAATCGGGCAGGTAGGAACAGGAGGAGCAGGCAGAGAGTAGTCAGGTCACGAGCCGGGTACAGCAACTAACGGGCAGGTAGGTACAGGGGGTCAGGCAGAGAATAGTCGGGGTCACAAGCCAGGGATCAAACAGGAGAAGTCAGGCAGGGTCAGCAATGAATCAGTCAGACAGGGACAGGGACAGGGATGCAGGTAACAAGATCCAGGGGCCCAGGAAAAACACACACCAAGGCCCAGACTGCAGGTCTGGCCATCCTTTAAATACACCTGCATAATCAGCTTCAGGTGTTTGGCTGGCTGCAGGGTTGAGTCTCTGATTGCTGAGAGCACCCGCTGGCCAGCCCTGGTACTGCAGCCCACAAGGCAGGTGAGTCCCACCATTACTGGCAAGTCCATTCCTGACAGTCAGGACATCATTTGGCCATGAGTTTTTTAAGGATTCTAATTCCTTTAATAAAGTTTTTTATATTCATAAACATTTTTTATTTTGTGGGGGTTGGAGTCCTTCTTTATATCTTGACTGGCCCTTTAAATCCAAATACTGTTTTTTTTCAGTTATATATACCTATAGGATTGGCGTACAATCATAGGTTTCTCATGTTTTTATATTTAGTTTTTGTATCGTTTTAAATAACCGTATATCAATATTCTCTTTGCCTTCTGATGTCTGCAATGTGATACTTTGTATTATAATTGTAAACATGGCGATCTGTCATTTGCGAATCTTGCTTTGCCGCTTGATTCCGTATTGCTGACAGCTGGCCGCTCCAAATGCAGTGCATATTTAATGAGGTTGAGACGTCTCACATCTATCCGCTCCGTGAGGATGTCGATGACGAAATGCGTAGGACGGGGCTTGATTGATGTGACGTCATTATGTTTTCCAGAGGTTCACGGCGCATGTGCTGAGCAGCTGGGTACGTCTATGTGTTTGACATGCTGTTGATGCTGGTGTCGGCTAGGACACCGTTTGTTCTAAGTGCGATGTGTGCATATTAAACAAATCTATTTTAAAAGGTACTGCACTATGAGCTGTTGTTTTTTCCCCGAGTGCCTGGTCTAATACCCTATGGAGTTGTCTATAAGAAGTGGATTTTCCTAGTGACACATTTGACTGCAGAGTATTGCTCCCTGGATATCGATTTGCTAGCCAAGTAGTGGGTGTTGCAGAGTATTGCTCCCTGGAAATCAAGTTTTTAAAGCCAATTATCGTTTCATCAGCCTGCTGGCCATCGCTCCCAGAGCAATAGCGCTTTATGCTGGTTTATAATATTATCAGTGTTTAGCTCTGGTGAGTTACTTTAGTATATTTGGTGGTGGATTGTCACGTTTTTTCAATATATTTTTTTCAGTTTATTAGACTTTATTTTTATATTTATTTGTTTTGGGACATTTATTCACATATATGTGCATTAATATATAATATTTTTTACTAGCGCAAATTATTTTATTTTTTTGCTTACACACCTATGATTATAGGGCGGATTTTGCAGCTGGTAAAAGAGTAATTGGCTATTGGGCCATTTAGATATAAATTTTTTCTGTGGCGCCATTTATATTTATTTATTAATACACTCACTACATCAAAGGACTGGTATGGTAGAATATAATAATCTGTTAGCTATATTTTTATCAAAGGTATTGAGCCCAGAAAAATTGTTTCTGCTGTGCCCACATTGCCAGATCACAAGCTATGTTATCAGTTGAGCAATATTGTGTTATGTGGCTGGGAAGCAAATTAAAGCACAAATCATCAATAAGGAACACAACACATACTGGGTCACCTGGAGGGCCAGCATATCCCTTAGGACCCCTCTCCCCTTCTTTTCCAGGCAGGTTATTCTGTAATGAAAACAGATTTTTAGGAGAATATAGTAATTAATGCTCAGGAAATAGACTGTGCCAACATCTCACATCCGGTATATTCTTTTGCTCAAGCAGTAAAATGGTTATTAATAATCCACATGCTGTTTTATAAGCTTATGGGTAATTAGGCAAAAAAACGAACACAGTGGAAGCGTGACAATCATTGTGTATGGCTTATGACTTAAGAGACATAAAGCAGGCTTGCCATTAGGTTCCACGTAAACATCTATCAACTACAAAACATACATAAATGTATGGTGATTCAACACAAATAAAGAATTAAGCAACAGTTATCATCACAAAGATAGCTGTTTTGAAGAAAAGAACTTTCTTCAAAATACATTGTGTGTACAGTGAATAAGACATGCAAAAAGCTGATGGAGGGTAGCGTGTTTGTTTTGCATTTATTAACCATGGAAGAATTTGCCCACACTAACCTGTTTGATTTCTAACTTTATTATATCTGCTTTATCTATCCTTAGTAATATATCCTTTATAATTGCATGAAAGTTTGATCAAAGCTGTCCACCATACTGCCCCGAACTACATCACCGACCTAATATCTAAGTACCACCCAACACGCACACTCCGCTTTTCCTTCTTTCTAGTTCCCTGGTCTCCTCCTCCCATGCCAGCCTCCAGGACTTCTCCATGGTGTCACCCATCCTCTGGAACTCCCTGCCCCAACCCATCAGATTATCACCTACTCTGCTCTCCTTTAGGCGCACCCTGAAAACCCACCTCTTCAGGGAGCCTACCCCACCCCCTGCTAACTTGCCGACCTCCTCCACTCTTCCTACCACTCCATCCCCCACAGCTTTCTCCTCCTGTGCCACCATCCCCTCTCTCCTAGATTGTAAGCTCGAAAGAGCAGGGCCCTCGATCCCCTCATGTTTTGCATTGTATTGTATTGTTATTGTTCTGTCCCCCATTGTAATGTACAGCGCTGAGCGAACTATTGGCGCTTTATAAATACTGTATAATAATATTAATCTTAGTTGTTGCCCATGCCACTAGAATTCTTTTGCAGAATAGTACAATCTTTAGGTAGAGAAACAGGTGGCTGTCATCCTTGCCCTTTTCTGATCTGGGGTACCTTTTCTCCGTGGACCTTGACTATGAAGAAGTTGAAATAATTAACCTGTTACATATATCTCTGGTTCTGTATAGTAACAATATAAGGGAAAGTTACTTAATGAACATTTTGGGATTAAGACACCTATTTCTTCCCCTGGTATCAGCTTCATAAGATGACACATTCCTGAAAATCCAATGATAAGTGGACAGGATGTAATTTTTTCATATTGGCACAGATGTAAAATGAATGAGACAAATATTATGCTTTTAGAGAGCTAACAAGCTACCAGTAGTTAATTAATTTTTGGACGTAGAACATAAATATTGCTTTCTTACAAATTAAACAGGCTGTGGGATGCAGACTCATGATGACAAATAATATTTGCGCACCCAGAGAAGGATTTTGTCTTTTTACTATGTGATGGTAAATAAAAGTGAATATCAGAAGAGCCGTTTATATCTTAAAATAAAAAGAGTTGGGTAAGTCAGAAGTAGGAAAGGATCTTTTGATAGCCCGCTGACAAGAAACTTTATTTTGTTAGATCCTCTGATTATTTGATTATTTTATTGACAGGGATGCTTGGCAATATGCTAGCAATTGTCACCATTTTCAGCCAGCTGTTGATCTAAAAAAAAAAACAGAGCTTATGAAGGCAACTGACACTACCAGATGAGATTGACTGATTGGAACTGTTGGTTGCAGGTTGCCTTGATTTTTTTAGAGCATACTACTAAGATATGGCATTATAGGTTATATTGAAATTTGTATTTCAATATATTAAGAATTTTTAGAAACATTATACAGAAAGACAGGAGATGCAACCCACCAACATAACGAGTTGCAAAACATAAACAATAAGACAGTAAATTCAAGTACAATGTGTAGCAACATAACAACAGAATTGACCAATAAAGCGTAATGAGGAATACACTGGTAGCATAGATAAAGTTTGGTCGATTATGAGCAAATTACTCCATAAACAAGGTGGTATGAATAATATCATTAAAATAATAGACAAAAATATAGAGAACAAAAAAATGAGGAAAGAACTGAAGAAGAAAATAAAGAATAAAACCCAGAAAAAAAAAAGAGAGAGGGCCAGCCAAAAGTCCGTTAAATAGCAGAAATATACCGAATCCATGGATCCCAAGTGCTCTCAAATTTAGAAGTATTGTTGTTAAGTATACTAGTAATTTTGTCATTAATCATAATCCAGTTTCTGCTTAACTAATTCCAGTGAAATTGTTGACTGTTTCCAACATCTGGCTAACATAATTCTCGCCGCCAACAGGATATAAAGAATCAGTTTAATCGATTTCTTAGGAATATCAGTGGGCAATAAATGAAATAGAGCTATTTCAGGGGATCGGCGAATAGTAACCCCCGTTACCGAATAAAAGAAATTAAATAAACGGATCCAAATCCTAGTCACCACAGGGCATTTCCACCATATGTGGAGCATAGTACAATCTTGTCAACAATGTCGAAAACAGCTGGGTGACACAAAAGGGTACATTTTAGCAAGACGTGTAGGGACCAGATACCACTGAAGAAGCGTTTTGTAGTTAGATTCAATGAGTGTAGTGTTAATTGAGATTTTAGATATAGCATCAGCCGTATTCCGCCAAGCAGGGCTGACAACTCATCGGGCCCCCGGGCAATAGGGGATCATGGGGCCCCTGTGTCCTTGCCCAAACTCAAAAAAGCCTATGAAAAAGGTACCAGGGGCATCTCATGGGGCCCCCTACTGACCCCGTGCCCTCGGGCAGTGCCTGAGTTTCCAAATGGTCAGTCCGCCCCTGCCGCCAAGTATCCAGCTCCAGAGAAATATTTAAATCCCTTTCCCAATGTACCATATAAGAGATGCTTAATATTTGGATCAACAAGGGAAGCATATATATTAGACAGACCTTTCACTGTCCCCGTAGCCCCACAGGAGACCTCAAGAGGGGTGAGTGTACAGGGTTTTGTTAGTAATTTAAGTTTGCTAGTAACAAAAGACATGATTTGTCCCGCAAATAAGCAAAAAGCCCTTATTGATCCACCAGTGAAACACAGATGGTGTTAAACCAGGCATGAATTCAGGATTACAAAAAACTGGGGCCAGAGGGGTATGTAGGGAAAATAAAGGCTTGCAGGCCCGCCATCTATCCCAGATTGTTAAAGAATATGATAACATAGCGCAAAGGATGGGAGGACGCAACCGACTGGGAAGCCACATAAGGGAGCCAACAGCATATGGATGGCAAGATAGGGCCTCAATGCCAACCCATTGAGGCACATAGTCCCTAGCAGTAGTGCATGAGAACTGCGTTATCTGAGCCGCATGGAAATAAATCATAAGATTAGGAAGTCCAAAACCACCATGCTTTTTCTGAGAAAATGAAGTTGAATTATTGACCTGAAGACATTTACCTATCCATATAAATCTAGAGACAGCAGATTGTAAGAGTAAGATTCCCCGTCTGGGAACCGCGATCGGCAAAGTCCGAAAATAATATAGTAGTCTTGGCAGAAAAGTCATTTTAATGGAATTGATTCTACCAAACCAGGATAAAGGGAGATCTGCCCAATTATGTAAATCAGTCCCGTGTCATTTAAAAAGAGGGGGGTAGTTAGTATGATATATCGATGAAAAAGAGCTAATGGGATGGATCCCCAAATAGGGAAGAAAGCGGGAGGCCCATTGAAAATCGAAACTGTTCAGAAGATTCTGAACCTTCGAAGTGGGCAAAGAAATATTTAAAGCAATCGTTTTGGAGGAATTAAGAGTAATACCTGAGGTAAATGTGGAGGACACTAGGTAAAGACACTCGAGGAGCAGACACATACATAAGGACATCATCAGCAAACAAGGCACATTTATGGTCTCTTTGGCCACAGTAGATACCAGAGATAACAGGGTCAGAACGGATAGCAATAGCAAGTGGTTCCATTGCTAATGCAAAAAGTAAAGGGGAAAGGGGGCATCCCTGTCTAGTACCTCTCCCAATAGACAGAGGAGCCAATTTGTGTCCACGAATAGAGACCTGGGTTGAAGGATTACAATATAGAGCCCGCAATAAAGTCAAAAAGGAGGAGCCGAACCTAGATGCACCTATCATCTGAAATAAATAGTCCCAAGACAGGCTGTCGAAAGCTTTAAGGAGATCTAACGACAACAGCAGGACTTCCCTCGACAAGGAATTGTCCCAATTAGATTGTACAGCTGACAGTAGTGCCAAAGTTCAACAAATTTAAACAAGAGTTTGTCGACCGCTAATAAATCCTGATTGATCATCATGAATATAATGACCTAAAAATTTATGAAAGCGTAAAGCCAAAACTTCAGTGAGAATCTTGAGATCACAATAATCAAGGAGATAGGGCGATAATTAGAGACAGCAGTAGTATCTTTATTGGGCTTAGGAATGACACTAATGAACACTTTATTTTCGTCAGAAGGCACCACTCCTCCGTCTCGTAAATAATTAAATTAATGGGCCATATGTGGAATCAGAAGGTCAGGGAAAGCTTTATAAAAGGCATGAGGAAGGCCGTCCGGTCCTGGGGATTTATGTAGAGTTAAGGCATTCTGAATCTCCTTGCAAGTGATAAGCTGATCCATTAATTCTCTAAGGGCCTCCTGAAGAGAAGAAAGAGTCACCGAATTCAGGAAACTGTTGGTAGATGAGGAGATATCCCTTCGAGGTGAACGGTAAAGATCAGTATAAAAGGAATTAAACTCTTGGAGGATCTTACTGGGATCTTGAGATAAAGCACAGGTAGTCAGTCTGATTTTAGGAAGGCACAAATTAAGTTCCAATTGGGCCTGGTCAAGTTTAACCAATAGAGCAGGATCAGGAGTCTGTTTATGTTGGGCAACAAGATCAGTATACACTTGAGTTTTAGTCATAATCAATTCATTTTGGGCCTTTGTAAGTCGTGAAGACAGTTGAATAAGAAACCCCCTGACCGATGCTTTATGAGCCGCCCAATTAATAGCCGGAGTTGTGTCATCTGCCTTATTTATTTCAAAATACAATTTCAAATGTGTGGAGATATCAAAACAGTAAGAAGTGTTACTCAAGAGAAATTCATTAAGGCGCCAATGAGGAGCAGTCCTCCCATGTGTGTGTCCAAGACGAAAGCGTGAAAAGAACCGGGTCATGGTCGGACCAAGGTGTAGAAAGAATTTTAACTGTAATCAATCTAGAAAGTGAACGCGTATGGAGGAATATATGATCAATGTTATATTGAAATTTAGAAATGTGATTGATGGTATGGCTGACATAAGGCATTTCCAACCTGCAAATTTCAAAGTTACTGAAATAATAAAAAACTTACATTATCTCCATCATCACCAGGTGGTCCTGTTTCGCCCTTCATGCCAGGGTAGGCCTTAACACCCTGATGAAATACATTTTTTTTTACTTGATCATATTTATATTTTCAATTAGCCTAGTTTCTATAGACATCAAGCTTAATTAAAAGTTAAAAGGTAATAAATTAGAGCATCTTTTCATCTGCCTGAAAACATTGCTTTATTTTTTTCTGGTTATTGTTTGAAAAATGTACAAGGATCAGCCTAATGCCTCTATAGTTTTTCTGCTGCTCAAGAGTCTTAAAGTGAAAGAACAGTTTATCACTTGAATCACTTTCATTTGACTTTTATCATACCCTGATAGATGAAGGAAAACTAGAACTTGTGTGGTTTGGGTCAAATTTTATTTTAGTTTTATAAAAAGTTTGTAACTTGATTATTTACATATTGTTATTTTTGATCAATCTTTGTTTTACAAAAATACATTTAATACATCATTACAGAGTTAGGTTTAAAAAAGACATGTCTGTCAAGTTCAACCAATTTTTCAAAATCAATGTAGATTCACGTTAGCAGTCTGATGTCTCTTTCTTAACTAGCAATGCACCAGTGGCATCAGCGAGTGTTTCTCTAGCATATACAAAGTAATCTGAGCCTAGACATGGTTAGGTCTAGAGGCAAGGTAGGGTAATAAACCAAGGAAGATCATGTAAAGACAATATCGGCTTCTAGCAAATTTGCATAGCAGGTGAAGATAAATAGTGGCAAACTACACCCCGACAAGCAAGTATATTGTTGTAGTTCTCAATATCCTCATAAGCACGCATATTTTTGTAGTTTTCAATACTAATAGCAAAGGCTAATTCTTTTTTTTTTGCAGAGAAGCCCCATGAAGTCCATCGCACTCCTGGTGCATTATAATCAATTGAAGAAAGACTAGTCTATAGCCAATTACACACAGTATCTTTATTAATTTCAAAAAGGTCTGAAAGATACACATAGTAAACTCTAACCCATAAAAATCAATTGATACAATATGCCCCAACAATATATACTACCCCACGTACCAAGATTAAATGCTAATATGGAGATGATATCATGTAAAAAAATATACCTAACAGAGTGAGGAAATCTCTGAGGATTAACAAAGAGAAAGGTGGGCAGAGTCCACAATACATTAAATATGGAGTATAAAAAATACTAATAATGAAAAGTAAATCTCTACATCCAGTGTTACTCCATAAGATGAAAAAAAAAAATTATTATGAAACATATATTATATTCAATGGTATACGAAATCAACAAGCCCTTACCTTAAGTGCCAATTCAGATATATGCGGATTGGATGCGGTTTCAACCACATCCTATCTGCATTACATGTGAAACAACATTTCTTCCTATGGTGCCTGTTCACATATGTCCGGTGCACTCACTAGCAGTGCGGATTCCGTGTGGTTTGAAAAAGAGTCTCGTACGATTTCTGAGCAATACGGTCCAATTCAGGTGCAGATTACAGGCTATTGACTTCTCTGGGAACCGTTTCTAAACTGCATATGTATAAACAGGATAAAATTATGACCTAATCCTGTCCTGAACCAGATGTAAACCTGACCTGAACTGCTGAACAACTACTGTGTCAATTAGCTGTGAAACCTGAGCTTCAATCCAAGCCACACATTTGTGAATCAGCTCTAAAATTAAAGAGATGGTGGATCATGCACATCTGTGTACAGGGGAAGGCTGGGTCATGCTCCACTTGCGGTATTTCCATGTAGAGGCTTTTTATTTTCATATACAGTTGAATATAATATATGTTGTTTAATATTTTTTGTATCTTATGGGGTAACACAGGCTGTGGAGATTTACTATACAATATCAGTGCTTCTTATACTTGACTTTTGTATATATTGTGGACACATATCTCTAAGACTCAGGTCTGCAACTGAGATTTTCTCCATAGTATCCTCTTCATAGGGAGTATATATTGTTGAGTGATATCCTTTCAATTAGTTTTTCGGGTTAAGGTGGCTTTGTATACTGTATGTTTCACACCTTTATGAAACTAATTAAGATATAACCTAATGTATTGGTAGTTTAGTTATCTGAGTTGGAATCCATATTTGCTTTTACGTAAATCTCCACTGCAGCTGCTAGGGCTTGTCATAATACCACTGTACTTTCAACTCGTGAATCCCTCTGTCCTCTCTTTGATGTAAGTTACTTTTGGGGACCAACCTGCTCACTGAGTGGTGTGTTACCAAAAAACTTTTTTCTTTGACAAATGACATTCTTCATAGTTATACTATAATAATAGAAGTGACCAAATCAGTATTCAAACTAGTGCAATGACTTTATAAATATCATTCCAATGGCAAGATATGTTTTCTGTGGTTGTTGCTTAACAAAAAGTATGAAAATAACTATACACATGCAAGTCACACTGAGAATGTTTAACTAGACAATCTAAAAAACTATCTTAGAATGTTATTTTATTATGTTATTTTATAATCCAGTGGGTTTTTTTTTTTTACTACTGTACATCGTAAGTTGATAACAAACACTGTCAATTGTACCAAGAACAGATGTCAAGGCTGAAGCACTTTTATATTTATTATCACGCATCTTACTAGAAGCATAGACAGTGGACTGAAAAAATGAACAGCTAATTCAAGATACCTTGGGACCATCTTTTCCTCTTATTCCTGGGAAACCCTGAAAAAAGATATAGGTTGTTTAGCCTTTATATCTGGATATTCTATCAGAAAACCTGTTATCAATTTTTTATGTGTTGAAGTGGAATTCTGCAGTTTCTTCCTCAAGCAATTGTTCGTGCTTAGCAGGTTTTATAGGTTCTATTATTTTAGTGCCCAGGAGAGTTTCTAATATATGATGCTTTTAATTAAATTGTTAGAATGCTTTCTTCTACCTTTAATAATGACAGCCATCTCCAGCACATATGAGATACATGAAGTGAATGATGTCTGTATTTGCTTTTACGTACATCTCCACTGCAGCTGCTAGGGCTTGTCAAAATAGCATTGTACTTTCAACTCATGAAATTTTCTTCAGGGATTCATCAGAGGTTTGGCAGAATACCAACAATCATGGTATTGTATTGTCTTCTATACGCCCTCAATAACACGGAAGTAGGATAAGTAAATTTCTGATCAAAAAGTGATTTCAGTGGGTTAAAGAAACTGCTTTGCATTAAAAACAACGGTTAACCTCCCTAGCGGTCTGATTATGTCCATATTTCTGTGCTCAAAGCGGTAAATTTTTTTGCATGGAAATATGTATTTTTTTTATTGTAGGCCCGTAATTTTTAGGAATAACTCACTGAAATCTGTCCGAACAAGAGTCTAGTAAACATCCCGGGTAGGATAATACTTGGAACACAAAATCATAACTTATAATTTAATAAATAATCATAAAAAATATTAATATAATAATAAATTTAATTCAATAATATAATCAAACCAAAAACACTGAAATTTAAAATATAGCGCCAAGTTCGCACATCACTGAGCAAAGTCGCAAAATCGTTTTCAGTGTCTGATGACGAATTTCCCCACAAATCATTATTCCTCAATTCTGCAGGTGGTTCTGATTTACTATCGCTGATCTCTAGCTGGTCTAAAGGGACGTTTTTTGGACGCCATGGACTTTTCTAAGTTTCCAGGCAGAAAGAACAGTCAAAATGCAGGCAGGGCACAGGACAAAGCACTCGGGACAAAATGTATGTGAAATGCTTTGATACAGTAATGTTTAACTATGTGATTTTAGTGATTTTAGTGATTTTAGTGAATGTCACTTTTTGTCATTTTCAAATTTCCCACCGTTACGTCCCCCATACGTCCCGACGCTCGCAGGGGACGGAACCCAGATGACAGATGCCGGCATCCGCCGGATTACATTGCCGGGGACACTGCAGGAGGGACATCGCGGGAGCGCAGGACAAGGTAAGTGATCGAGGGATCATGGAGCAGCACCGCATGGTAAGCCCGAGTGTAGCTCGGGGTTACCGCTTGTGTTACTGAAACTTTACCCCGAGCTACACTCGGGAATACCGCCAGGGAGGCTACGGCAATGCATTCATATTGAATGGGATCCCACTGTTCCTTAATGCACAAACAAACCACTATTTGTGACAATGCAGCGCACCACAACCCAATCAATTCACATCTATGCTCTGTGGTGCAATTTAGCACAGCTAAGTATATTTTGTGTGCCACTCATGCATCACCAATATTATGTTGTAAAACTGCAATGAACAAACATGAATCCAGCAGGGTTGCCAACCATCAGCAAATTTAATGATTTTTATAGCTGTCAGTAAATGTCCATTAGAGAATTTTTATGTCAGTAAGAATCAATCGTTTTTGTTCAAGCAGCTTGATGCAGCACCAGCAGCCACTTATCCAGGCAGAATTTGGAGCCCTTTTGGATTACTATTACATAGAAACAGTCTGGAGCTGGTGGCGGAAGGAGCAGGTAGTTGCACTTGCTGATCCTACTCCACTAGTTGCAGCTGCGGAGTGATCTGTACTCTGCACTCTGTACGCAGCGCACCCCTGAACCCTGCATTGTGTATGCAGCACACACCTGAACCCTGTACTCTATATGCAGTACACCCCTGAACTCTACACTCTGTATGCAGTGCACCCCTGAACCCTGCACTCTGTATGTAGCACACATTAGAACCCTGCACTTTACTAAAACTGGAGAGTGCAAAATCTGGTGTAGTTCTGCATGGAAACCAATCAGCTTCCATGTTTTATTGCCAAAGCTTAACCATTCCACACTGCCCTATAGCAGAAATACTGCTACAGGGCAGCACGGATTGACAAAATCACGTATATATACTTGATTTGGCAGTTGCGGGTAGGGGGCGCACGCCATTCGTGGCCTTGGCTGTCAATCACCGGGTCCCAGCTGGTGATTCCCCACCGGCACAATCTCCGAGTATTACCAATGGGGGAGAGACCTGTATGTAAACAATACAGATCTCTCCCCTTTCAGCTCCTGCACATTGCTTTGTATGGCTCTGCATAGCAGAGCCATACAAAGCAGTGTACTTAACGTTTAAAGCACACACACAGCACACATAGTAAAACAGCACACAGTTAACCCTTAGATCACCCTACATGTTAACATCTTCCTGCCCAGTGCCATTAGTACAGTGTCAGTGCTTTTTATTAGCACTGATCACTGTATTGGTGTTACTGGGGGTGTCAGTGACACCAAGTCAGTTCCCCCCAGTGTCAGGATGCTCACCGCAGTCCTGCTATAAGTCGCTGATCGCCGCCATTACTAGTTAAAATTGTTTTAAAAATCCCAGTATCTATACCGCCATTTGTAAATGCTATAACTTTCACATAAAACAATTAATTTAAATGTATTGGGATTTTTTTTAGCAAAGACATGCAGCAGAATACATTTTGGCCTAAATTTGTGACAAAATTTGATTTTTTAAATTTTTTTTACTGGACATGTGTAATAGCAAAAAGTGAAAAATATAGTTTTTTTTAAAAAAATTGTTGGCATTTTTTTGTCTATAGTGCAAAAAATAAAAAATACACAGGCGATCAAATACCACCAAAAGAAAGCTCTATTTGTGGGAAAAAAAGGGTGTAAATTTCATTCGCGTGCAGCGTTGCATTACCGCGCAGTTAAAGTATCGCAAACTATGGCCTGTGAAACTTGACATGTTAAGTTAAAATTGCTGCACTATGAAGCTAATCATGGAGGCCATGGCAATGTATACTTGCCCAAGCAGCTGCTATGTTCATTTAGAGGTAGGTGGCCAGGAAACGGTTCTGTCTAATCGTCCTATTTTAGGCCACTCCCACTATTAGGTGCAATCTGGTCATGTCCATTGCTCTCTTTGGCATACATAGCTTGTTTTTTTACTGTCTCCCAGCAGGGTGGCTGATATTTTGTCATGCTGTGTTGACTTTTGTAAATGTAATCCAGGCCAATTACCTGGTATGGGCATTGCCAGTGTTTATAGATTGTGTTTATGCTGTTTAAATATCGATTGTTTTAGCTTCTAATAGGAGTTCTGTCATTTTTTTCCAGGTTTTCAGTAAAAAAAAGTGCTCAGTAAACTGTCAATGTTCTGTCAGTAAAAAAGTTGCAAGAGGTTGGAAACCCTGGAATCCAGTCATGGATCTGGTATTAGGTATTCTTTAATCAACTGACATTGTAGTGCTCCATGCCCACTAGCATTTTTTAAGCTCCTAGAAGATATTAGCATTTTTTTCTGCTCCTAGAAGCTAAATAGTGTTATCCTATGTGTCCATGCACACTACTTTAGGCTATTAGCTTTTTTTGAGCTTCAGCATCTAGGAGCAGAAAAAAAAATGTTTTTGTAGAGTTTTTTGGAGCATTTTTCAAGCAGAAAAAAACACTGAATGCTCCTAAATGCTGTTAAATTCTACTAAACGGTATTAAAACACTACTAACAGCTGTTTTCTAGCTTTTTTTTCTACATGTACTGTAAAAACACCAATAAGACACTAACACTCCTAAACGCTACTAAAAAACGCTATTATCGGCATATTTTACCCACTAAATGTGAAATTTGCACTTTGCATTCAGTCACACCACAGGTAATATTTTACAGTGTAAAGCTATTTGCTCACCTGTTTCTATAGTAAGTGGATAGGTGGTAAACTCCTGTCTGATGTAATAACGACCTCCTCCAGTTGCCTACATCTAGCCTTTTTTTCTTTTTGAGCAGCAGTGCCTAAACTGCAGTCCAAGAGGTTTCTTTAATTACCTCCCTGATCCCTGATATCAGTGTTGGGAGGTTCTTTAATTACTTCCACCATTGCTGGGGAGGGGTGTATTTTTATTTATTACAGGCATTTATATTGGGCTAACAATTTAATAAATTTTTTTATGTACTGTACATTCTCATCAGTCCCTGCCCTCAGGAGCTTACAATCTTAAAGGGGCATTTTTACTCCTTTTGACCATTGCCATGTAGGGGCATTTTTTACTCCTGCTGGCTACAGTCTGGCTTACATACATACTGATGGACAATAAGTTGGCCCTTTGTTTTGAGAGTTTAAAAACAATGCCTTACCTGAAATCCCGTGGCTCCAGTTATAGCTTGGCCTGGTTCACCTATGTCTCCCTGTTGATAAAATGAAAGTATTGTTCTTTCCGCCATAATTATGTAAAAATAATGTCAAATTCATTTTAGCGCTTAAAGAGTCAGTCTACCCAAAACTGTTGTTTCATTTTTTTGGTGGATGATGGAAACTTAAACCACCTGATGGTTTCATCTTTCAGGACAAAATCTCTATACTTGAGTTCCTGAGTCTGCCTAGGGTAGTTCATTGAGCCTTCCTGTCAGTAAGTATCTGCTTGCCTGTATGGGATGTACGAGCACATAGATACACTGACAGGTCAGGGGGAAAACTGCATGGCACCAGCGATCTGCTGATCGCTGGTGCAATGCTGTAGAGTAGGTGTCAGGGCTCCAGGGTATGACCAGAGGTATGTGAACTGACGCAGGGAAACGCAGGCTTCAGATAAGTTATAAACAATATAATTTATTAAAGACTAACAATACAAACATAAACGCAGTGCAATACTAAAACATAACACAGTGCAAACGAACCAAACCAAACCACCCACAGATAACAGTACATACAATGCAAGCGTCGTCAGGCAGGCCAGGTCAATAACAATCGGGCAGGTAGGTACAGGGGGTCAGGCAGAGAATGGTCGGGGTCACAAGCCAGGGATAAAACAGGAGAAGTCAGCAGAGGTCCAGATCAGGCAGGGTCAGCAACGAATCAGACAGAGACAGGGACAGGGAGAGGGACAGGAATGCAGGAACAAGATACAGGGCCCAGGAAAAACACACACCAAGGCAGAGACTGCAGGTCTGGCCATCCCTTAAATACACCTGCATAATCAACTTCAGGTGTTTGGCTGGCTGCAGGGTTGAGTCTCTGATTGCTGGGAGCACCCGCTGGCCAGCCCTGGTACTGCAGCCCACAAGGCAGGTGAGTCCCACCATTACTGGCAAGTCCATTCCTGACAGTAGGCATCACTAAATGGCGGACGCGTTTTGAATATGGACCGAGTGACAGTCCTGTCCGGACCGCGGCCACACCACTTAGCAGCCTGAGTGGACTCTTCTCCTCCCACCACTGCAGCTTAGTAATCAGGAGGAATGGCAGGGTGGAGTCCTGTTCTGTATGTACTCTTCTGCCACGGCTGTCGTCACTGCTGCTGTTGAATTCCAGCAGGGGAGAGGACAGGAGGAATGGAAGGAAGGACTCCTCATCTGAATGTACCGGCTTGTCGCCGCTGAACTCAGAGCAGGGAGGAGGGTGGAAAACACTGCAGGTTTACAGGGGAGCAGGGAAGGGGAGCTAACCTTTCAAGCAGGTCACTTGCTTTTTACCAGGAAGAGTTGGGCAGGTGGCAAGCCGGTACATTCAGAAGAGAAGTCCGTCCTTCCATTCCTTTCGTCCTCCTCCCTGCTCTGAGTTCAACGGCGGCAAGCCGGTACATTCAGAAGAGGAGTCCGTCCTTCCATTCCTCTCGTCCTCCTCCCTGCTCTGAGTTCAGCGGCGGCAAGCCCGTACATTCAGAAGAGGAGTCCGTCCTTCCATTCCTCTCGTCCTCCTCCCTGCTCTGAGTTCAGCGGCGGCAAGCCGGTACATTCAGAAGAGGAGTCTGGCCTTCCATTCTTCCCACCCTCTCCTCTGCTGAGACTTCAACAGCAGTGGAAACGGTGGCAGTGGCAGATGAGTACATACAAAACAGGAGTCCACCCTGTCATTCCTCCTGCCCTCCACAATGCATTACGGTATGGGGAAGATTATGGGGTAGAGGGGGCTGTGATATCAGAGGGGGGATCTGTGATATGGGGGGGCTGTGAGATTGGGGAACTGTGATATGGGGGAGCTGTGATGTGGAGGGGCTGTGAGATGGGGAAGCTGTGATATGGGGGTGCTGTTAGAGGGGGGGAGCTGTGATATGGTACGCTGTGAAGTGAGGGGGAGCTGTGATGTGTGGGGCTGTGAAGTGAGAGGGGGGAGCTGTGATGAGGGGGGAGCTGTGATATGGGGGGCTGTGAAGTGAGATGGGGGGAGCTGTGATATGGGGGACTGAGAAATGAATGAGGGGAGCTGTGAAATGAGGGGACTGTGATAGGGGGGAGTTGTGATGTAAGAGGGGAGAACTGTAATACTGGGGGGCTGTGATGTGAGAAGGAGAGCTGTGATATGGGGGGCTGTGATGTGAGGACAGCTGTGATATGGGGGAACTGTGATGTTAGGGGCAGAGCTGTGATATGGGGAGCTGTGATGTGAGAGGAGGGGGAGCTGTGATGTGGGGGGTTGTGATTGCAAGGGGGACTGTGATGTCAAGGAAAGACTGTAATGTGAAGGGGGGCTGTGATGTAAGCAGAGCTGTAATGTTGAGGGGCTCTGATGTGAAAGGGAGTTGTGATGTACAGGGGGCTGTGATGGGAAAGGGGGGGAAGCTGAGGACATTAATGTAAAGGGGGCTGTGATGTGAAAGACCTGAGAAATAGAAGAAAAATTAGTTTCGGACCTCTGCAGAAAGAAAATGTTACCAACCGGACCTCGGTGAATTTTAATTCAGTACCCCTGCTTTAGAGACTCCTCAAACAAAAAAATAATAAATGCACTATTTTTACCTGCAAACATAATGTGCATTTATAATTTTTTGTTAAAAGATGAACTTATCCTTTAGTGGCATAGATGGTGGGCTTTTTTCATTGTATGCTAATAAAGACAGATTTGGGACAGACTCACTCTAACATATTAAAAAAAAAACAAAAAAACATTTAGGTATGCTGTGTGAATGGGAGCACATAATAAACCTGGTAATGTGGTTTTCTTATATTTGACTGCAAAAGTGAAAATATTGGCCCATTTTGCAGAAAGATGATGTTTTGAAAAACATCATCCTAGAAAATCCAAAATTTATATATAGGAAAATTAGATCTCTGAAGACTAAGAATATACATAATGTAATTGATCCACCAAAGTCTGTAAAAATGTTCCCGGGTTTAAAAGGTTTCTATAAATGTAATGCAAGATGTAAAGCATGCAGAATGATAAAAAAAAAGACAAAAAAAGAAGAAATACATTTATATCTATGTCCATGTAGAAAGAATATAACATTAGGTCCCTTATATCTTGTGATTTCTTGCACGTAGTATATATATTAGAGGGCCCTTGCCATATTCAGTACGTGGAAAGAACCATAAGGCATTAAAAACTAGAACTGGGGAACACATTAATAACATTCAAAATGGCTTTGAGAAACACAGTGTCTCTAGACATTTTAAATTAAAATACAGTCAAAACCCTAGTTTGTTAACATTTTATGGGCTAGATAAAATTAAATATCATTGGAGAGGTACAGATATGCTGAAAGAGGTATCAAAAAAAGAAACCCATTTGGTTTATGAATTGGACACATTACAACCCAAAGGGTTAAATATTGACATTGATTTAAATTGTTTTTTGACTAATTTTAACAAATGAAAAGAATAGTATAGAGTGACCTTTTAAGGGGTGAAGACCCTTTAAGGGGTGATGGCCCTTTCAGTGGGAAATACATACGGATAGTGTTGATATATATTCAAAGTTTCATTTTCAGCCTGCTAAAATAGTGTTTTAGATAGTTTTATTGTGGATTTGTTATGCATATGTGGTATTGTGTTTTTTATTATTGTATATTGATGGATTGGGATATAAATTGAGTGCAGCGGGTGACGTACATCCTTCCACTCCTGGAGGATGTCGGATGACGAAATACGTAGGGTGGGGCTTTTGGAGGTACGTCATCTCGTACCACGGGTGAGCGGTTGGTGTTTGATGAGACTGGAGTTCACTTGTTATTTAGATACACATGTTGTTTATGCTAGTGTTGGCGATGACACTGTACATTGTAAGTGTGACTTGTATTTCTTAATGGAATAAAGTATTTTATGGTTTTACGCTATGGAGCTTCTTCTTCCTTTCCTCCCATATGGTTCCATATACTTACACAAGGATTGTCCAACTAAGAAGGTGTTGGAGTTACTAACATCTCTGCAGATGGTTGCTGTCAGATCCACTGTGCATTAGCTGGTTTATAACATTACCAGCACAGAGCTCTCGAGTGTTCATTCAATTTGTTTTGGTGGTGGATTTGTACAGTGTGGTGGTTTTTCAGAAAACACATGAATTGAAGATATATACATGAAGTGAAGGACTTTGTTTTTTCTTTTTTTCACATGATCCTATTGACTTCTATTATACGTAGATATTGGTTGGGTGTATACACAATTAATGCTATATGACTATTTTGTATTAATTAGCACATTTAATATTATTTGAGATGGAATATGTTTTATGACTGGTAAATATATGTGTTTATGGTAATATTGAGTGGATATACATAATATTGCAATTAAGGGTTGTTTTGCACTTAGCACTGTATTTGTTGCACTAAATGTTTTGTTTCTTCAGATATTTTCTTGCACATTAGAGATTTTTTGATTTTTTTTTTACATATAAAGATGATCTGTATATCCATGTCATAATAACAGGGAGTTGAAGAGCACGGTTCTAAATGATAATTGTGCAAAAGTAATTAGATTTTTATTTCTAATGATTCCTAGGAACAGTATTTCCTGATGTATATTGTAAATGACTGTCTAGAGTAGACATTGGTTTAGTGCATTATGTTGTTAACTTTGTTTAATAATGTAGCTTAAAGCTGGCGATAGATTATACAAATGTCAGTTTCCTTTAGATGTACCTTCAACTATGTAGTGCAAGGGCCTGCTTGATTGCATTCAAATTGGATGTGTTTAGGTTTGACCTCATATTATATGGTTTTTATAAATTTAAAGGAAAATTGTACAAGAAAATGTGTATGGCCAGCTTAACTTTACATGCAACTGAGACCGCTGACAGATTTAAAGCCCAACTCTGGGATACAATTTACCCCACTCCCACTCACATCTATCTGATCACTGGGAAAAAACGTAAAACACTTTAAACCCCCAGAAGAAGTGGAAACGGTGCTGTGATAACAAACCCAGGTGAATGGAAATAAACTGAAGATGGTGAATGATCGCAAAAACATAACGCATGTAAAAAACAGCATAAACCACATAATGCAACTAGTGCATGGAACACATGTGAAATGGATGCAAATAAGCACATAATGGACTAAAAATATGTGCTTACAAAACTAAAAAAGACAAAACAAGTGATAAAAGGGTCAAAATAAATGAAGTATAATATAACAAATCACAGGACAGCCCAAAAGGTGATGTCTACTTTTGGGAAAATACGAAGTGGATGACATAAATGTCAGGACAAATCAATAAAAAGTGAACACAGGCACAAAAATAACACAGCATAAAAAATTGTGCACACCACGTGGATATCAAAATGTGCACCACCTAAAGAAAAAATCCTCAACTCTATAAGTGCACTATAAAGGTGAGGCCAACAAGAAAATATGGTGAAAATAACAAATACAGTGTACCAATAATAAATGTGTATAAACGCGAATTGAATAAATCTCAAAAAGGAACTGAATGTGAAATAACGAAAGTATCACAATCAATGGTGAAAAAAAAAAATATATAGCAAATGAGATAAACACACAAAAAAAAACACGTAATGGGATGGCATATATATTGTCACAGTTGGTAAATAAGTCAAAAGAAAATATATTGCAATTGTCAACAATACATAAATGCATATAAAGTCCAATGAGAAAAAAAAAAACCTCCCAAGTGAACTTTATCGGTGGTAGTGAAAGTGATCAATATGACAAGCAATTCATCACCGGCTAAATTGCCTCCTCACCTCTATGTTGTGACCCCCAAGGGGCCATGCACTTTCAAGGAGCTCACCGCCAAACAGATCAGCAATGGGGCCTTTGTGCTCTAATCCTGGACCATCAATAGTGGTGGTATCCCCCTCACGGAAAAAGTATGCAACGCACAGCCAACTCAAAGGATCCTTTGTGGAAAATAGGACAATTGTTGGTATGATTTTCTCATAGGGTGTACTAGGCTTTACTCTGGCAGCTGTGGGCCACACAGTTCTCCACATTTTATAAATTAGTGGTTATGTACTGTATCTCCAATTAGGCAGTTTACATGAATCTGCAGAGGGTTCATCCAACACAGTTGACAGTATTGAGGTTCAGTTAGCAGTATTATTTTCCATACCAGTGAATCCTCCAATGAAAACCTCCATTTTCACTTGCCTTAGGGTGCAGTGGAGGGGTCCTCTTAGGATTCAAAAGAGTTCTGATGTTGGACCAAAAGCAGTGAAGGGAACCAGACAGCAATGTGTGGTGCTTGACTAGTGGTCCCCGCAGGTGGAAATGGCATCAGCAAGGGACCTGGCTGTGGGACTCAGATGAGAATTACTGGCTTCACAAGGTGAGGACTTTAGAAGGCCTGGCAGAATAGGTTTAAGAGGAGTGAGAGAGAAGGATGGTAGAGAAATAGTGGTTGCCCGGAACTGGGCTTTATATGATGCTGGACATCATTCAATCCAGAAGACTGAGGATATGGAATTACTGGGGGAGACAGTGCCAGAAAGTAGGTGAGCATTGCAGCCAGAGCTGCTTTTTTATTTTCAACACTGGTGGGGCTTCTTTTTTCTTATAAAAATGTGCCCAGAGTGAAGCTTTAGTAACCTAGTTTACAATTATATTAGTATTCGTGCCAAAAGAAATCTGAGTGGAATGTGTCTTCATAATGTGTTTCATAATTTAGGACAAATTGGCACACACATATTTTTGAAGGAGAACACACTCCCATACTTGGTGAATACATTTTTTTTCATGTCACAATTTCCTTAAATAACCATAATCTGAACCTTTGGGTGCCAGAATCTACACATTTGCTTAAGGATAGGAAAACTACATTTGGGATAATACTTTCAAGTGCTCATTTTTAATCTGAAGTTTAATCTGATTACTCAGTATTTTTCCTTCCCTGGTTCCTCTGTTCCCCCTGAGTTACATGCTATTGATTTTTTTTTAGTTAAAGATATGTTATTGAGTTTTCAGATATACAGCAAAATCATCAAAGGTTTTAGTGCATAGAGTAGCTGAAATACAGTGAGCCAGGAGAATTAAACACAACCTGTGTCAGGTCATTTTGAAAATGCAAACAATATACTATATAGGCAAAGAACAATGTTATCATTAAAATATAAAAAGAAGGCCGATTGGTTACTGAAACCCAAAATGGGGGTGAGGTGAGATGAATAAATATTGTGGCAGTTCTGGGCACGCTCACAGTGAGAATCAAGGTTATACCCCACGATTCTCAACTAAACAGGTTGAGGGGCTCCAGAGGGTTTACATAACGCAGAGGAAACTGGCTTTTCAGTTTCCTCATTTTTCTGTAAAGTCCGTTTTGGGATCTGGAGCCTGGAGATTTTAAAGTGACCTGGGAGGGATGAAATCTCCAATCCTGGGTCCATATTTTATGAACCCCCAGCACACTAATTGTACAGGTGTGTGCAGGGCTTTAAAAAACAACCTGACTAGGGTTCTGGGCTCCACCCCGGCAGACAGGAGGTCATTGCCCAGGAGTCAGGAGGGCTCCACCTAGGTGTCACGTACCTGGTGGTGGAGGCCAATGGAGAGAGGGCTTCCCTTATGGCTAAGTTCTGGACTCCCTTGAGAGTGGGACAGCGGGAGTCAGGCCCAAAGTGGCACAGGTCGCCTGTAGGAGTGCTGGGGGGTGGTCCACTCAGAAGCACAGCTGGTGCACAGTGATAGGTCTGCAGACAGGTGGCGCCTGTGCATGGTATGCAAGCCCTTACGAGATTTAGAGATTTACTGGATAGCTGGTTCAAGCCAAGGCCAGTTACCAGGTGGGAATCAGTGCAGACATAGTCAGACGGGATAGCCGTGGTCATACACAAAAGAGCGAGAGAGAAAGAGAGAGTATCCTTTAGCCAAGCCGAGGTCAGATCAGGGGTTCAGTAGAGTAGACAGGTCCAAGTACAAGCTGAGTCGGTATCAGAAAGTCACAGGAACAAGGCACGAGATCATCCAGCAACCAGAGGAAGTGATGAGCCTCCCTATAAAGGCCGTCTGGCACCAGACTGAGGCTGATGTGTCCTTCTGCGGCCATGTAGAGTATTGGCAGAAATGCCAGATCTTCCAGAACTCCTGCCATGGACAGAAACCTGACACTAGGAGAGGTGGGAGCCAGAGCAGCAAGGGGCTGCTAGCTGTGTGCAAGTGGCTGCTAGCTGTGTGCTAAAAGTCTTTTTGGAAGGAGTCTTTAGAAGACAGCTGTGAGCCTAAAGTGGACGGCCAGAGCAGCAGAAATCTGTGTACAAGCCAGGAGGCTGATTATTTGTTTAATTTGTTTAATGGTGGATACCCCTGCATGGGAAGCATGTTGTGGAACTTTCTTTTAAATAAAATTGGGATAAAAGACCTTTAAAAAGGAATAAAGCAAGTGGCTGTGTGCTGGAAAAAACTCTACCATTTGATGCTAGTTCCCACAATATCTAAAGAAAAAAGAGAAAAGGGGGTTTTGACATTTTTTTTTTACTTTTGAAATTTCTGTTTAAAAGACCAATAAGATTCAAAGTCTTGTGAGCTAAGGAGATTATGAAAACCAGAGGCACCCTAATCCAAACTGATGACTTTAATACCAGTAAGAAAAGGGAATGATAATAAAAAAAGACCCGATGGTGGCTGTAGGCAAAGGGAACCCTATGTTGTCTATCTATAAGAAAATAATTGCTATAGAAATAAGGCAAACATAAATAAAGCTATTTTTTTCTAATATTATTATTTTCTACTGATTGTCAGCGCTATCTAGTGACCATAATGCATTTTTTTCCTAGTTGAGGAATTTCTGGAAAAATACCACATTATGACCTCTAGATGGCACTGTTCATCATGGGAAATAATCATATCAGAGAAAATGTTATGTTTTTTTATTGCAGTTGTGTGTTTGCCACCACTGTATGTTATTTTATTTTATTTAACCACTTGAGCCCCAGAGGATTTACCCCCCTTAATGACCAGGCCTTTTTTTGCTGTTTGGCGCTGCACTAATTCAAATGATAATTGCGCGGTCATGCAATGCTGTACCCAAACAAAATTTACGTCCTTTTCTTCACACAAATGGAGCTTTCTTTTGGTGGTATTTGATCACCTGTGCGCTTTTTATTTTCGGCGCTATAAACAAAAAAAACACGAAAATCTTGAAAAAAAACCAATTTTTTCTACTTTCAGCTATAAAAAATATATCGTAAACTCAAAGTTAGTCATAAATTTAAGCCAAAATGTATTCTGCTACATGTTTTTGGTAAAAAAAATCCCAAGAAGTGTATATTGATTGCTTTGTGTGAACGTTATAGCGTCTACAAACTATGGTATAGATACTGTAATTTATGCCTTTTTTTGCTATACAGCGCTGCACTAATTCAAATGATAATTGCGCGGTCATGCAATGCTGTACCTAATCAAAATTTACGTCCTTTTTTTCACACAAATAGAGCTTTCTTTTGGTGGTATTTGATCACCTGTGCGCTTTTTATTTTTGGCGCTATAAACAAAAAAACACGAAAATCTTGAAAAAAAAACAATTTTTTCTACTTTCAGCTATAAAAAATATATCGTAAACTCAAAGTTAGTCATAAATTTCAGCCAAAATGTATTCTGCTACATGTTTTTGGTAAAAAAAATCCCAATAAGTGTATATTGATTGCTTTGTGTGAACGTTATAGCGTCTACAAACTATGGTATAGATACTGTAATTTATGCCTTTTTTTGCTATACAGCGCTGCACTAATTCAAATGATAATTGCGCGGTCATGCAATGCTGTACCCAATCGAAATTTACGTCCTTTTTTTCACACAAATAGAGCTTTCTTTTGGTGGTATTTGATCACCTGTGCGCTTTTTATTTTTGGCGCTATAAACAAAAAAACACGAAAATCTTGAAAAAAAAACAATTTTTTCTACTTTCAGCTATAAAAAATATATCGTAAACTCAAAGTTAGTCATAAATTTAAGCCAAAATGTATTCTGCTACATGTTTTTGGTAAAAAAAATCCCAATAAGTGTATATTGATTGCTTTGTGTGAACGTTATAGCGTCTACAAGCTATGGTATAGATACTGTAATTTATGCCTTTTTTTGCTATACAGCGCTGCACTAATTCAAATGATAATTGCACGGTCATGCAATGCTGTACCCAATCGAAATTTACGTCCTTTTTTTCACACAAATAGAGCTTTCTTTTGGTGGTATTTGATCACCTGTGCGCTTTTTATTTTTGGCGCTATAAACAAAAAAAACACGAAAATCTTGAAAAAAAAACAATTTTTTCTACTTTCAGCTATAAAAAATATATCGTAAACTCAAAGTTAGTCATAAATTTCAGCCAAAATGTATTCTGCTACATGTTTTTGGTAAAAAAAATCCCAATAAGTGTATATTGATTGCTTTGTGTGAACGTTATAGCGTCTACAAACTATGGTATAGATACTGTAATTTATGCCTTTTTTTGCTATACAGCGCTGCACTAATTCAAATGATAATTGCGCGGTCATGCAATGCTGTAACCAATCGAAATTTACGTCCTTTTTTCCACACAAATAGAGCTTTCTTTTGGTGGTATTTGATCACCTGTGCGCTTTTTATTTTTGGCGCTATAAACAAAAAAACACGAAAATCTTGAAAAAAAAACAATTTTTTCTACTTTCAGCTATAAAAAATATATCGTAAACTCAAAGTTAGTCATAAATTTCAGCCAAAATGTATTCTGCTACATGTTTTTGGTAAAAAAAATCCCAATAAGTGTATATTGATTGCTTTGTGTGAACGTTATAGCTAGAGATGAGCGAAGAAATGAAAAATTCGATTCGGCTGATTCGGCGAATTCCAGTGTGAAATTCGATTCGATGCGAATTTCTCCGCTACGAAGATGACTTATTTAAAGGGTTTCTAGGCTTCAGAGAGCCTTTAAATTAGTGCAGAACACTGTACCTTTAATTTAAATGCCCTTGGAGATGAGGAAGGAGAAGGAGAAGGAGAAGGATGAGAAGAAGGAGAAGGAGAAGGATGAGAAGAAGGAGAAGGAGAAGGGTGAGAAGAAGGAGAAGGATGAGAAGAAGGAGAAGGATGAGAAGAAGGAGAAGGAGAAGGATGAGAAGAAGGAGAAGGAGAAGGATGAGAAGAAGGAGAAGGAGAAGGATGAGAAGAAGGAGAAGGATGAGAAGAAGGAGAAGGATGAGAAGGAGAAGGATGAGAAGGAGAAGGATGAGAAGAAGAAGGCTGAGAATAAGGAGAAGGATGAGAAGAAGGAGAAGGAGAAGGATGAGAAGAAGGAGAAGGATGAGAAGAAGGAGAAGGAGAAGGATGAGAAGAAAGAGAAGGATGAGAAGGAGAAGGATGAGAAGAAGAAGGATGAGAAGAAGAAGGATGAGAAGAAGGAAAAGGATGAGAAGAAGAAGGATGAGAAGAAGGAGAAGGATGAGAAGAAGGAGAATGATGAGAAGAAGGAGAAGGATGATAAGAAGGAGAAGGAAGAGAAGAAGGAGAAGGAGAAGGATGAGAAGAAGGAGAAGGATGAGAAGAAGGAGAAGGATGAGAAGAAGGAGAAGGATGAGAAGAAGGAGAAGGATGAGAAGAAGGAGAAGGAGAAGGATGAGAAGAAGGAGAAGGATGAGAAGAAGAAGGATGAGAAGAAGGATGAGAAGAAGGAGGAGAAGGATGAGAAGAAGAAGGATGAGAAGAAGGAGAAGGATGAGAAGAAGGAGAAGGAAGAGAAGAAGGAGAAGGAGAAGGATGAGAAGGAGAAGGATGAGAAGAAGGAGAAGGATGAGAAGAAGGAGAAGGATGAGAAGAAGGAGAAGGAGAAGGATGAGAAGAAGAAGGATGAGAAGAAGGATGAGAAGGATGAGAAGAAGGAGAAGGATGAGAAGAAGGAGAATGATGAGAAGAAGGAGAAGAAGGAGAAGGATGAGAAGAAGGAGAAGGATGAGAAGAAGGAGAAGGATGAGAAGAAGGAGAAGGATGAGAAGAAGGAGAAGGATGAGAAGAAGGAGAAGGAGAAGGATGAGAAGAAAAAGGATGAGGAGAAGGAGAAGGATGAGAAGAAGGAGAAGGAGAAGGATGAGAAGAAGGAGAAGGATGAGAAGAAGGAGAAGGATGAGAAGAAGGAGAAGGAGAAGGATGAGAAGAAGGAGAAGGAGAAGGATGAGAAGAAGGAGAAGGAGAAGGATGAGAAGAAGGAGAAGGATGAGAAGAAGGAGAAGGATGAGAAGGAGAAGGATGAGAAGGAGAAGGATGAGAAGAAGAAGGCTGAGAATAAGGAGAAGGATGAGAAGAAGGAGAAGGATGAGAAGAAGGAGAAGGATGAGAAGAAGGAGAAGGAGAAGGATGAGAAGAAAGAGAAGGATGAGAAGGAGAAGGATGAGAAGAAGAAGGATGAGAAGAAGAAGGATGAGAAGAAGGAAAAGGATGAGAAGAAGAAGGATGAGAAGAAGGAGAAGGATGAGAAGAAGGAGAATGATGAGAAGAAGGAGAAGGATGATAAGAAGGAGAAGGAAGAGAAGAAGGAGAAGGAGAAGGATGAGAAGAAGGAGAAGGATGAGAAGAAGGAGAAGGATGAGAAGAAGGAGAAGGATGAGAAGAAGGAGAAGGATGAGAAGAAGGAGAAGGAGAAGGATGAGAAGAAAAAGGATGAGGAGAAGGAGAAGGATGAGAAGAAGGAGAAGGAGAAGGATGAGAAGAAGGAGAAGGATGAGAAGAAGGAGAAGGATGAGAAGAAGGAGAAGGAGAAGGATGAGAAGAAGGAGAAGGAGAAGGATGAGAAGAAGGAGAAGGAGAAGGATGAGAAGAAGGAGAAGGATGAGAAGAAGGAGAAGGATGAGAAGGAGAAGGATGAGAAGGAGAAGGATGAGAAGAAGAAGGCTGAGAATAAGGAGAAGGATGAGAAGAAGGAGAAGGAGAAGGATGAGAAGAAGGAGAAGGATGAGAAGAAGGAGAAGGAGAAGGATGAGAAGAAAGAGAAGGATGAGAAGGAGAAGGATGAGAAGAAGAAGGATGAGAAGAAGAAGGATGAGAAGAAGGAAAAGGATGAGAAGAAGAAGGATGAGAAGAAGGAGAAGGATGAGAAGAAGGAGAAGGATGAGAAGAAGGAGAAGGATGATAAGAAGGAGAAGGAAGAGAAGAAGGAGAAGGAGAAGGATGAGAAGAAGGAGAAGGATGAGAAGAAGGAGAAGGATGAGAAGAAGGAGAAGGATGAGAAGAAGGAGAAGGATGAGAAGAAGGAGAAGGAGAAGGATGAGAAGAAGGAGAAGGATGAGAAGAAGAAGGATGAGAAGAAGGATGAGAAGAAGGAGGAGAAGGATGAGAAGAAGAAGGATGAGAAGAAGGAGAAGGATGAGAAGAAGGAGAAGGAAGAGAAGAAGGAGAAGGAGAAGGATGAGAAGGAGAAGGATGAGAAGAAGGAGAAGGATGAGAAGAAGGAGAAGGATGAGAAGAAGGAGAAGGAGAAGGATGAGAAGAAGGAGAAGGATGAGAAGAAGAAGGATGAGAAGAAGGATGAGAAGGATGAGAAGAAGGAGAAGGATGAGAAGAAGGAGAATGATGAGAAGAAGGAGAAGAAGGAGAAGGATGAGAAGAAGGAGAAGGATGAGAAGAAGGAGAAGGATGAGAAGAAGGAGAAGGATGAGAAGAAGGAGAAGGAGAAGGATGAGAAGAAAAAGGATGAGGAGAAGGAGAAGGATGAGAAGAAGGAGAAGGATGAGAAGGAGAAGGAGAAGGATGAGAAGAAGGAGAAGGAGAAGGATGAGAAGAAGGAGAAGGATGAGAAGAAGGAGAAGGATGAGAAGGAGAAGGAGAAGGATGAGAAGGAGAAGGATGAGAAGAAGGAGAAGGAGAAGGATGAGAAGAAGGAGAAGGAGAAGGATGAGAAGAAGGAGAAGGATGAGAAGAAGGATGAGCAGAAGGAGAAGGATGAGAAGAAGGAGAAGGATGAGAAGAAGGAGAAGGATGAGAAGAAGGATGAGAAGAAGGATGAGAAGAAGGAGAAGGATGAGAAGAAGGACAGTTCTGTGACAGTTTCTGTCTATTTCTGACAGTTCTGGGACATTCACTCCATACAGCGGTTTCAACCGCTGTATGGAGGGAATGTCATAGAACTGTCAGAAATAGACTATTAATGACAGTTCTGGGACTGTCCTTCCATGCAGCGGTTGAAACATTGTATGTATTTGTTTCCATAAATGGATCCATTTATGGAAACAAATACATACAATGTTTCAACCGCTGCATGGAAGGACAGTCCCAGAACTGTCATTAATAGTCTATTTCTGACAGTTCCATGACATTCCCTCCATACAGCGGTTAAAACAGCTGTATGCAGTGAATGTCCCAGAACTGTCATAAATAGTCTATTTCTGATAGATCTGGGACATTCACTCCATACAGCTGTTTTAACCGCTGTATGGAGGGAATGTCATGGAACTGTCAGAAATAGACTATTAATGACAGTTCTGGGACTGTCCTTCCATGCAGCGGTTGAAACATTGTATGTATTTGTTTCCATAAATGGATCCATTTATGGAAACAAATACATACAATGTTTCAACCGCTGCATTGAAGGACAGTCCCAGAACTGTCATTAATAGTCTATTTCTGACAGTTCCATGACATTCCCTCCATACAGCGGTTAAAACAGCTGTATGCAGTGAATGTCCCAGAACTGTCATAAATAGTCTATTTCTGATAGATCTGGGACATTCACTCCATACAGCTGTTTTAACCGCTGTATGGAGGGAATGTCATGGAACTGTCAGAAATAGACTATTAATGACAGTTGTGGGACTGTCCTTCCATACAGCGGTTGAAACATTGTATGTATTTGTTTCCATAAATGGATCCATTTATGGAAACAAATACATACAATGTTTCAACCGCTGCATTGAAGGACAGTCCCAGAACTGTCATTAATAGTCTATTTCTGACAGTTCCATGACATTCCCTCCATACAGCGGTTAAAACAGCTGTATGCAGTGAATGTCCCAGAACTGTCATAAATAGTCTATTTCTGATAGATCTGGGACATTCACTCCATACAGCTGTTTTAACCGCTGTATGGAGGGAATGTCATGGAACTGTCAGAAATAGACTATTAATGACAGTTCTGGGACTGTCCTTCCATGCAGCGGTTGAAACATTGTATGTATTTGTTTCCATAAATGGATCCATTTATGGAAACAAATACATACAATGTTTCAACCGCTGCATTGAAGGACAATCCCAGAACTGTCATTAATAGTCTATTTCTGACAGTTCCATGACATTCCCTCCATACAGCGGTTAAAACAGCTGTATGCAGTGAATGTCCCAGAACTGTCATAAATAGTCTATTTCTGATAGATCTGGGACATTCACTCCATACAGCTGTTTTAACCGCTGTATGGAGGGAATGTCATGGAACTGTCAGAAATAGACTATTAATGACAGTTCTGGGACTGTCCTTCCATGCAGCGGTTGAAACATTGTATGTATTTGTTTCCATAAATGGATCCATTTATGGAAACAAATACATACAATGTTTCAACCGCTGCATTGAAGGACAGTCCCAGAACTGTCATTAATAGTCTATTTCTGACAGTTCCATGACATTCCCTCCATACAGCGGTTAAAACAGCTGTATGCAGTGAATGTCCCAGAACTGTCATAAATAGTCTATTTCTGATAGATCTGGGACATTCACTCCATACAGCTGTTTTAACCGCTGTATGGAGGGAATGTCATGGAACTGTCAGAAATAGACTATTAATGACAGTTCTGGGACTGTCCTTCCATGCAGCGGTTGAAACATTGTATGTATTTGTTTCCATAAATGGATCCATTTATGGAAACAAATACATACAATGTTTCAACCGCTGCATTGAAGGACAGTCCCAGAACTGTCATTAATAGTCTATTTCTGACAGTTCCATGACATTCCCTCCATACAGCGGTTAAAACAGCTGTATGGAGTGAATGTCCCAGAACTGTCATAAATAGTCTATTTCTGATAGATCTGGGACATTCACTCCATACAGCTGTTTTAACCGCTGTATGGAGGGAATGTCATGGAACTGTCAGAAATAGACTATTAATGACAGTTGTGGGACTGTCCTTCCATACAGCGGTTGAAACATTGTATGTATTTGTTTCCATAAATGGATCCATTTATGGAAACAAATACATACAATGTTTCAACCGCTGCATGGAAGGACAGTCCCAGAACTGTCATTAATAGTCTATTTCTGACAGTTCCATGACATTCCCTCCATACAGCGGTTAAAACAGCTGTATGCAGTGAATGTCCCAGAACTGTCATAAATAGTCTATTTCTGATAGATCTGGGACATTCACTCCATACAGCTGTTTTAACCGCTGTATGGAGGGAATGTCATGGAACTGTCAGAAATAGACTATTAATGACAGTTGTGGGACTGTCCTTCCATACAGCGGTTGAAACATTGTATGTATTTGTTTCCATAAATGGATCCATTTATGGAAACAAATACATACAATGTTTCAACCGCTGCATTGAAGGACAGTCCCAGAACTGTCATTAATAGTCTATTTCTGACAGTTCCATGACATTCCCTCCATACAGCGGTTAAAACAGCTGTATGCAGTGAATGTCCCAGAACTGTCATAAATAGTCCATTTCTGACAGTTCTGGGACATTCACTCCATACAGCGGTTTCCGGCAAAAAGTGTATGTGCAGAGTTCCTCTATTCTGCAGATACACTTAGAGGAGCTCTGCAGATACACTTAGAGGAGCTCTGCACATACACTTTTTTCCGGTTTGGAATTATTCTTATTTTCATCCTACTTCTTCTTCTTCTTCTTCATCCTCATCCTCATCCTCTTCTTCTTCTGAGGATGAGGATGAAGAAGAAGAAGAAGAAGAAGAAGAAGTAGGATGAAAATAAGATTAATTCCAAGCCGGCAAAAAGTGTATGTGCAGAGCTCCTCTAAGTGTATCTGCAGAGCTCCTCTAAGTGTATCTGCAGAATAGAGGAACTCTGCACATACACTTTTTGCCGGCTTGGAATTATTCTTCTTTTCATCCTACTTCTTCTTCTTCTTCTTCTTCATCCTCATCCTCAGAAGAAGAGGATGAGGATGAGGATGAGGATGAGGAAGAAGAAGAAGAATGAAAAGAAGAATAATTCCAAGCCGGCAAAAAGTGTATGTGCAGAGTTCCTCTATTTCTGACAGTTCTCTCACAGCTTCTTCACATGTACAGCGGTTGAAATATCTGTATCCTAAATGGAAACTAATAGATACAAATTGTATCTATTAGTTTCCATTTAGGATACAGATGTTTCAACCGCTGTACATGTGAAGAAGCTGTGAGAGAACTGTCAGAAATAGAGGAACTCTGCACATACACTTTTTGCCGGCTTGGAATTATTCTTCTTTTCATCCTACTTCTTCTTCTTCTTCTTCTTCTTCTTCTTCTTCTTCTTCATCCTCATCCTCATCCTCTTCTTCTGAGGATGAAGAAGAAGAAGAAGTAGGATGAAAAGAAGAATAATTCCAAGCCGGCAAAAAGTGTATGTGCAGAGTTCCTCTATTTCTGACAGTTCTCTCACAACTTCTTCACATGTACAGTGGTTGAAACATCTGTATCCTAAATGTAAACTAATAGATACAATGTTTCAACCGCTAAACATGTGTTCCTTCTGTCAGAGAACTGTCAGAAATAGCGGAGCTCACTGCAGGGACACTTTTGCCGGCTGATCGGGAAATGTTCGATTCGCGCACCCGAAGTAGGCAAAATTTCGGTTTCGACACGAATCGAATATTTCCTGAAATTCGACTCGAATTCCGGTTCGCCTAGTTCGATTCGCTCATCTCTAGTTATAGCGTCTACAAACTATGGTATAGATACAGTAATTTATGCCTTTTTTTGCTATACAGCGCTGCACTAATTCAAATGATAATTGCGCGGTCATGCAATGCTGTACCCAATCGAAATTTACGTCCTTTTTTTCACACAAATAGAGCTTTCTTTTGGTGGTATTTGATCACCTGTGCGCTTTTTATTTTTGGCGCTATAAACAAAAAAACACAAAAATCTTGAAAAAAAAACAATTTTTTCTACTTTCAGCTATAAAAAATATATCGTAAACTCAAAGTTAGTCATAAATTTCAGCCAAAATGTATTCTGCTACATGTTTTTGGTAAAAAAAATCCCAATAAGTGTATATTGATTGCTTTGTGTGAACGTTATAGCGTCTACAAACTATGGTATAGATACTGTAATTTATGCCTTTTTTTGCTATACAGCGCTGCACTAATTCAAATGATAATTGCGCGGTCATGCAATGCTGTACCCAATCGAAATTTACGTCCTTTTTTTCACACAAATAGAGCTTTCTTTTGGTGGTATTTGATCACCTGTGCGCTTTTTATTTTTGGCGCTATAAACAAAAAAACACGAAAATCTTGAAAAAAACCCAATTTTTTCTACTTTCAGCTATAAAAAATATATCGTAAACTCAAAGTTAGTCATAAATTTAAGCCAAAATGTATTCTGCTACATGTTTTTGGTAAAAAAAATCCCAATAAGTGTATATTGATTGCTTTGTGTGAAAGTTATAGCGTCTACAAACTATGGTATAGATAATTTGAAATTTACACAGCTTTTACTTTCTGACCGCCCATCACATCTCTTGAGGTGCTAAAATACCAGGATAGAACAAACACCCCCAAATGACCCCTTTTTGGAAAGCAAATCTCAGGGAGGGGGAGGGGGGGCCATTTTCTCCCGCTGCTTGTAAAGGCAATTCTGCAGCTAATTAACCACTAGGAATGCTTTTACATGAAAGCCCATTTCCGGCTGAAAAAAATAAAACCAGGATGATGCCTGCAGCTGCAGGCATCACCCTGGTATAACCATTCAAAGTCCAGTGATGTACCAGTACGTCACTGGTCCTTGTTGGGTGTATATGCTATGTTCTTTTTTTCTTTATGCAGCCTGTGGGCTGAATGAAAAAAAAGAGAAGAAATCTCTGCCAGAAAAAGTGTGTGGTATGCCCACCATTAGAAACCTCCCTCAATCCACCCACTTCTAATGGTGGGCACATATGAAATGTGCCAACAAATATAAAATATATATGCCGAAGCATGGGGGCCATCCACCCACTGGCCACCCCAGGCCCCCATGCTTTGGCATATATTTTCTTTTTTTTAACTGCGGATGAAAAATCTCATCCGACAGCACTGCACACACCTACTTATGTCTATTCTGAAAGCAAGACCCTGTTGCTGTCAGAATAAACAGGTCAGTGCTGCAGTTTGACGTTCCTGCAAAGAAATCAACAAGGGTTAACAATAAAACATAAACTCAACAACTTTATAATGAAAAGTGTGTGGTGGTATGCCCACCATTAGAAACCTCCCTCAATCCACCCACTTCTAATGGTGGGCACATATGAAATGTGCCAACAAATATAAAATATATATGCCGAAGCATAGGGGCCATCCACCCAGTGGCCACCCCAGGCCCCCATGCTTTGGCATATATTCTCTTTTTTTTAACTGCGGATGAAAAATCTCATCCGACAGCACTGCACACACCTACTTATGTCTATTCTGAAAGCAAGACCCTGTTGCTGTCAGAATAAACAGGTCAGTGCTGCAGTTTGACGTTCCTGCAAAGAAATCAACAAGGGTTAACAATAAAACATAAACTCAACAACTTTATAATGAAAAGTGTGTGGTGGTATGCCCACCATTAGAAACCTCCCTCAATCCACCCACTTCTAATGGTGGGCACATATGAAATGTGCCAACAAATATAAAATATATATGCCGAAGCATAGGGGCCATCCACCCAGTGGCCACCCCAGGCCCCCATGCTTTGGCATATATTCTCTTTTTTTTAACTGCGGATGAAAAATCTCATCCGACAGCACTGCACACACCTACTTATGTCTATTCTGAAAGCAAGACCCTGTTGCTGTCAGAATAAACAGGTCAGTGCTGCAGTTTGACGTTCCTGCAAAAAAATCAACAATGGTTAACAATAAAACATAAACTCAATAAAACAACTTTATAAGGAAAAGTGTGTGGTGGTATGCCCACCATTAGAAACCTCCCTCAATCCACCCACTTCTAATGGTGGGCACACATGAAATGTGCCAACAAATATAAAATATATATGCCGAAGCATAGGGGCCATCCACCCACAGGCCACCCCAGGCCCCCATGCTTTGGCATATATTCTGTTTTTTATAACTGCGGATGAAAAATCTCATCCAACAGCGCTGCTCACGCTGACTTATGTCTATTCTGAGAGCAAGTTCCTGTTGCTGTCAGAATAAACAGGTCAGCGCTGCAGCTGAAAGCATTCCTGCAAACAGAAATGGTTAACAATAAAACAACAATAAACCAGTGAAAGTCGAACAATCACAAAAATGACAACAACAAAAAAAACTATAACTATTTTTGGTTTTTACATTTTTTTATTTTTTTGGGGGGTATTTGTACTTTTATTTATTTTTTTTATTTTTTTTAACTTTTTTTTCCAAACTTCAAACATTTAAACAGCTGGTAGGGTCTCTCCAAATGCGATAGCCAGTTTCCTGACTACCGAACATCTTTTGAGACCCTGTGTAAATGTGCCCTGATCTGTGCCGTGCTGTACCCTATACTAATAGTTCACTAGTGTATGGTAGAGGCGGAAGCAGGGCTTGATGCAGAGGCCAGGTTGGCCAGGACAGGAGGGACAACAATAGCGGCTGTCACGCCTAATTCCACGTTTGCTGCAGACACGACATCTTTTTTGGGGTCTTCTTTGGGTTGGGGTACCAGGAATGGTATCGAGAAAATGTCTCTCATGCAGACGGCTAACTGCATCTGGGAGAGGGATTTGGGGCACAGCACCTTCTGGATACAAAAGGGCCCTGATGTTCTCTAACTGGAAATTTAGGTATGATCCACTATGTCCAGTTGCTTTATAGAGAACAAAAGCATTATATAGAGCCAATTGAAATAAATAAACTGACACTTTTATGTACCAGCGTTTGGATTTTCGGGAAACTAAATACGGCTGCATCATCTGGTCATTGAAGTCCACCCCTCCCATGTTAAGGTTATAATCGTGGACACAGAGGGGCTTCTCAACAACACCAGTTGCCGTGGTAATTTGGACGGTCGTATCTGCATGAATGGAAGACAGGAGGTAAACATCCCGTTTGTCCTTCCACTTCACTGCGAGCAATTCTTCATTTCTCAAGCAGGCTTTTTCCCCCTTTTTAAGACGGGTATTTACAAGCCGTTGGGGGAAGCCTCGGCGATTAGATCGCACAGTGCCACATGTGCAAATTCCCAAATTGAACAAATGTCTAAATAGTGGCACGCTTGAATAAAAATTGTCCACGTATAAGTGGTACCCCATGTGGAAATAGGATGACGCCAAGTCCCAAACTATCTTGCCACTGCTCCCCATGTAGTCTGGGCATCCGGGGGGCTCCAAGTAACTATCTTTTCCCTCGTAAATCCGAAACTTACATGTATAGCCTGTTGCCCTCTCACAGGTCTTATACATCTTGATCCCATATCTGGCACGCTTGCTGGGGAGATATTGTTTGATTACAAGGTGGCCAGAATATTGAATGAGGGACTCATCGATGCAGATGTTTTTCTGGGGAGTATACACATCTGCAAATTTTTGGTTAAAGTGATTTACGAGGGGCCGAATTTTGTGGAGCCGGTCAAATTCAGGGTCACCCCGAGGAAGACTGAGTGAGTTGTCGTAGAAGTGCATAAAACGCATTATACTCTCATATCTATGCCTGGCCATGGCAGCAGAGAACACGGGCATGTGAACAAGAGGGTCGGTGGACCAATACAACCGCAATTGATTTTTATCATTAATGCCCATGTTGAGGGTTAGGCCCAAAAAAACTTTAAATTCGGAAACCGTAATGGGTTTCCATGCGAATGGTCTGGCAAGGTTTGAATTTGGGTTGGCGGCGATAAATTGGCGTGCATATAAATTGCTTTGATCCACAATCAATGCATAAAGATCTTCTGTGAAAAACAGCTCAAAAAATTTAAGGGGAGTATTTAAATTTGCTGTTTCCACCTGAATTCCGGGTTGGGCAGTGAATGGGGGAAGTACGGGTGCTGCAGAATTTGTGGGCTGCCAATCGGGATTTGCAAGCACATCCGGAAGGACACTAGGGGCTCTACGGGCCTGTCTGCGAATTCTTGGTGGCCGCGGGACACTACTTGTGCTCGCCACCGCACCAGCTTGTACTGCACTTATGGGACTCGCCACGTCACCAAGTGATACTGCAGTGCTGGTATGCCTACGACCAGGACGTACTAGGCCGCTGGTGCTCGCCAGTTCACCAAAAGATACTGCGGCACTAGTACTGGCACTCTGCTGCATATGAGAGTCATCATGCATTTGTACCACCTCAGCAACCTGTGAATGGGATCGGGTACGCCTGACCTTAGCAGGGACCACTTCCTCGTCGCCTGAGCTAGCTGTCAGGGTGCCGCTGCTGTCTATAGGTTCGTATTCTGAGCCTGATTCTGCCAGTGAGTCTTCCCCTTCGCTCTCACTTGACATGCTCAGAATCCTATAGGCCTCTTCACTAGTGTACCTTTGCTTAGACATTTTGGCCACTAAATTTACAGGTACCTAGTGCGACTCACGGGAAAAAGAGCGCCTGGCTGTCAGGGACTGCTTGAACCGCTACAAAAAATTTACCGACAAGTGCTAACAGATATCAGGCCTGATTCTGTGAACACTGCGGTTTTGTGTGTAATATGTATCAAGTGACAGTTATCTACTGACACTGCACTTGCCGGGGGAGAAGGGGGGGGCGTAGGGGCTAAACGCAGGTGCTGGCAGGTGTTGGGGCTGATCCCGCTAACACTGCGTTTTTGGGGATACTAAAGTAATGTGAATGCTGGTATAGCGCTGATCTGATCAAAGATATTGATCCAATCAGACACTATACTAGCAATGAAGGTTTAGCGTGCAAGTAAGCGTGTTCCTGGCAATCAAGGGGTCAAATGTGATTATCTGTGTACTAGCGGGCAAACTGGTGCTATCTGGGAGGGGCGCTAACACTATTGGAAGTCGCTAGCGACACTGATACAGTGATCAGTAAAAATTGGTTCACTGAGCAGTGACACTGGTGACAGGGCAGTGAAGGGGTCAACTCAGGGGGGAGGGGGGGGGCGATCAAGGGGTTAGACGGGATCACTGGTGTATTAGCGGGCAATCTGGCGCTATCTGGGGGGGGCGCTAACACTAACGGAAGTCGCCAGCGACACTGATACAGTGATCAGTAAAAATTGGTTCACTGATCAGTGACACTGGTGAGAGGGCAGTGAAGGGGTCAACTCAGGGGGGGGGGGGGCGATCAAGGGGTTAGACGGGACTACTGGTGTATTAGTGGGCAATCTGGCGCTATCTGGGAGGGGCGCTAACACTATCGGAAGTCGCCAGCGACACTGATACAGTGATCAGTAAAAATCGCTTCACTGATCAGTGACACTGGTGACAGGGCAGTTAAGGGGTTAACTGGGGGGGTGGGGGGGGGAAATTAAGGGGTTAAATGGCTTTATTGGTGTACTGGGGGGCAAACTGGCGCTATCTGGGAGGGGCGCTAGCACTATTGGAAGTCGCCAGCGACACTGATACAGTGATCAATAAAAATCGCTTCACTGATCAGGTACACTGGTGACAGGGCAGTGAAGGGTTAACTGGGGGGGGGCAATCAGGGGGTTAAATGTGTCCTAGAGTGTGTTCTAACTGTTAGTGTAGTGTTTTACTCACGTTTAAATGTCTCTTCTTCTCTGTCTGGAACGGAATGTGTCCAGGCAGAGAAGAATGACATCATATCCTGCCCTGTGTAAATATCAACACAGGACAGGATAGGACAGGGACCGATCATCCGATTTCAGCCAGAAATCACTGGCTGAAATCTAATGATTGATCCCTCCTGGATCGAATCGGATCACCCGCGGGTCGGCGGGCGCGCGCGCCCCCTGCCCGCGAAAGTGTCGGGAGCGCGGAACCCGTTTTTAAACGTGGTTTTGCGCTCCACTGCCGCCCTGCACACGTATAAACACAGTGGCAGGGCGGCAAGCGGTTAAATAGACCCTTATGAAATATACCATAGACTGGAAAACAGAAGAGGAGCACAACAGGGTCAAACCTCACATACACACATTGCCACTTGTCAGCAAGCTCTTTATATGCATTGTTTTATTTAAACTGACAGCCCGTACAGCTGATGGTTGACTCCCAACATTCTAGAACAGGGGTCTCCAAACTTTCAGGGCCAGTATACTGTCCATCAGACTTTAGAGAGGCTGGATTGTGGCCAGTGGGGGTAAAAAATGTTCCAGGTCCAGCATCAGTGAGAATAAACATGGCCTCAGGGTTGATGGTCAGTAGGAGGAGGAATAGTGCCCCATCATTGGTATTAGTGGTAAGAATAGCACACCCTCATTGGTATCAATGGAAGAAGTACTGCCTCATTGTTTGTGTCAGTGGAAGGAATAGTGCCTCATATCATTGGGAGAAATAGTGCCCCAAGAGCTGGAAAAGGCTAGCAAAGAGCCACATCTGGCCCTCAGGCTGCAGTTTGGAGACCCCCTGTTCTAGAACATTCAGGCATTGGAAAGGCAGAATCTGAAGACTTTAATGCTTTAATGCTCTTATTGGTGCTTGGTAGCATAGAAACAATGTAAATCCAGGGGTAATTGTAGTATTAGTGGATTGCATAGCACAATAAGCTTTAAAAACATTTTGCCAAAAAGTTGGAACCCTATTGTAATTTCTCTTGTAGCCCTGTAAGGCTGGTGGTGTCTTGCCCATTTTGTTTTTTCTTTCCTGATTTAATGCTAGAGTACTGATATTTCAGGATGTTACAGTACAAAATAGGAAGTTCTGTAGAGTCCACTATAGTAGTTTCCTGATAACCATTGTCTTGTTCTGGATAATTAAACTGACTCAAATTATTTGCTAGGATTGTGCATATGTTATCTGCTTGGAACTGATTTTCAGAGACCTACTCATTTTTACTAATATTCATCAAAAATTTATTTTGGAGAGTGTTCAAAAATAATCTAAAATGGGTCTAAAAGGGTAAAAAGGGCTAATTGTCTGACCTTATTAATGCATTGATCTCAAAAAGGAAAAATACACTAGGGAACATATTTTGCTTTATATTATATTAAGAATTTTGATTCGCTTTATCTTTAATACAGATGTTGTGCAATGTAGCCTAAAATCAGTTTAAAGTGGTTTAAAAGCATTCCATCACTAAATAAGACATGAAATTACACAGCGAAAACACAAATAATCTTTAGAAATGTGGGTGAGTCAGAACTGTGTTTTGCATTCTGGTAGGCGGCATAATGGGAGACAACTGCATCGCATTTCAGTGAATTGTCCCTAAAAATGATTGCCTCTGGAAACTGTCTTGAACACTGACAACTTACCAATACAATTCATATCTTTAGGAATGGTGTTTTATATTCATATTACATTAGGTTTTTCATATAATTTTTTGTAACAGATACTTCTATTGAAAGAAATACAAATAGTTTACAACAAGAATTAGCTCTTTGTCTAATGTAACAAAATGTTCAATCACTGATGTACCGTAAATCTGAACCACTAAGTACATACAAACTAGAATGTTGAGAGGTAAGCATAAGATGTAAAGTGTGGAGTAGCTGAGGCAAAGTGAGTGACACTTGGAATTTATTCCAGGAGAAGAGATGGCACACTGCAGTTCTACCTCCATCCTTTCCATCCATTTCCTCTGCCCACTAATTTTTTCAATACTTAAATCAACATTATATCATATTTATAAAAAATACAAATAATTCACCTGAATTATCCCTCCCTATCCTCCCCCCATATCCCAACCCACCCATCAAATTACCCCAGTCCATATAGCTCTTTCCATCTGTTTCCATAATTTCCTGTCCATATCTATATCCTTTCCTTTAATCATCTCCTCCTGCACTTCCTCTTCTCTCCACTCTCTCTTTCTCTCCTACCTTTCTTTTCCCTTTTCCTATTTCTTCCATGGCCCTCCAATTGTTCAGTTCAATTCTCCTACCTCAGACCGCCTTGGACTCCCACCACTTCCAGATATTTTTCAGATGTCTTAAAGTCATACCATCTACCCCATTCCTTTCTAAATTTTTCTGTTTTATCTTCATCTATATGGTATAACTCCTCCATTTTATTTATATACTCAACCCTATCTATCCAGTCCCTCATTTTTAAGGGCTCCTGTACCTGCCAAAATTTGGCGATAAGTTCCTTGGCCGCATTAATTAGATGGTATAGTCTCACGGCTTCAACTATCACCTCTATGCTGACGACACCCAAATCTACCTCTCCACCCCTCACCTCACCCCCACTATCTCCGCCCGCATCACTCACCTCCTAAATGACATCTCAGACTGGATGTCGCTACATTTCCTCAAGATTAACCTCTCCAAAACCGAGCTTCTCGTCTTTCCCCCTGCCCACACCCCCCCCCCCCATCCTATCCATCATCACCAACAACTCCACTATCACTTCCGCCCCGCAAGCCAAAGTCCTTGGCGTCATTCTTGACGCGAACCTCTCCCTCCAACCGCATGTCAAATCACTCACAAACACATGCAGGCTCCATCTTCGCAACATTGCCAAGATCCGCTCCTTCCTCACCCCAGACACCACCAAACTTCTAGTACACTCCCTCATCATCTCACGCCTTGACTACTGCAACTCCCTCCTCACTGGCCTACCCAAGTGCAGGCTCTCCCCGCTCCAGACCATCCTGAACTCAGCTGCCAGACTCATCCACCTTACCACCCGCTCCACCTCTGCCACCCCCCTCTGCCTCTCCCTCCACTGGCTCCCGATTGCCCAACGCATCAAATTTAAACTCCTTACCCTGACCTACAAAGCCGTTCACAACACTGCCCCTGACTACCTCACCAATCTGATCACCAGGTACCACCCTACCCGTACCCTTCGCTCCTCACAGGACCTCCTTCTATCCTGCTCCCTGGTCTCCTCCTCCCATGCACGACTGCAGGACTTCTCCAGGTCCTCCCCCATCCTCTGGAACTCACTGCCCCAATCCATCAGACTGTCGCCTTCTCTATTCACATTCAGGCGCTCCCTCAAAACCCATCTCTTCAGGGAAGCCTACCCCACCCTCACCTAACGGCCATCCTCCCTCATTCCTCCTACCACTTCATCCCCCCCAGCCACTTCCTACTGTACCTTTACCCCCTCCCTCCTAGATTGTAAGCTCGTAAGAGTAGGGCCCTCTTACCCCTCGTACGCTGTCTGTCTTTGTTGTACTGTGCCATGTATTGTCCCCCCCTATTGTACAGCGCTGAGCAAACCCTTTGGCGCTATATAAACTCGTAGTAATAATAATAATAATAGTCCACTATTTTTATATTGTTTCACTGATATCTCTGACCTATGAAATAAACACACCCACGGGTCCTTCTGTATAGTGATGCCCAGTATATCTTGTATAAATTGGATTATATCTTGCCAAAACACCTGTATTTTAGGGAAATCCCGCCATATATATGTGCCATTGTTCCCTTAGATCCGCATCCTCTCCAACATAATGGTGAAACTTCTGCTTGTTGTCTATGTGGCACACTAAAGTAAAATACCATCTAGTTAAACATTTATAATTAATTTCAACTGTGTTCATGTTCATCACCCAACATGTTACTTTAATAATTTTATTTTTCTGTCGTTCAGACATTTTTGTTTCCAATTCCCTTTCCCATTTCTCTAAGAATAACGGAAGATCAGCTCCCATCAATTCAATAAGGATCTTATATATCCTAGAAGTGATATGTTTTGGGGCTATATTAGAACTTAGCATTCTCAGTGGTTGAGGGAGCTTTGAAACAAAATGTCTTAATTGATAGTATCCAGTTCATCTAAGACAACAAATACATTTTTTTTACTCTTTAAATCTTGAAAAGTGTGCAACTCGCCCAACTCGCTCCCCGAAATATTATCTTTCCCTGGTGGGTAAAACTCCATGCCCACCAGGGGAATCAACAGTGAATTATACTTCAAACCCATTTGCTTGTGCATTCCATCAAGTACTCTTAAGACCTCCCGTGTCAACGTGCTACTAATTTCATTCATAGCGCAAAAATTTCATGGTATCCAAATAATCTTCTCTAATTGTGTGTTGCTTAAAATACCTTCCATTTTAACCAAACTTTTCTCCTGTGAATTATATGTCCAACCTACAACTTGTGACAGTATCACCGCAATATAGTAATTCCTAATGTTGAGCAGATTTAGTCCCCCTTTCCCTTTGTTATTACAAAAAAACTTCATACCTAATTCTTGGTTTCTTATTAGCCCATATATATTTAAGTATCGTTTTTTTATTATCCCAAAAAAGGATCCTGGTATATGAACTGGGAGCATATGGAATTTATTCAAGATTTTTGGGACTATCACCATCTTAACCAAATGTATACACTCAATCCAGGAGACCCTACCCCTTGAGCGTTTTCTCATCTCATCCTTTATTTAATTTATTAGTGGAATATAATTTACCTGATATATGTTCTTTATTGAGGGGGTTAGCTTTACTCCTAGATAACCTAATTCCATGTAAATGGGAAGTCTTTTTGTAGGGTCTGCTTCCCTTTCTTTGAAACATTAACATTCAAAATCTCTGATTTTGAGGGATTTATTTTCAGGTTTGAAAGCTCTCCATACCATTTTATTGGTCCCATTAGATTAGGCAATGTTAATATGGGATTCACAATATAAAACAGCATGTCATCTGTGTACGCTGCTCCACCTCTCCTAACTTAATTTCTCTAATATCTACACTCTTTCTTACCATCGCCAACAGAGGTTCCAGGGGTATGCCAAATAACAGCGTGGATAATGGACATCTCTGTCTAGTGCCATTATACATTTTAAAAGTCCCTGAGAGGGACCCATTTACCTTAACAGCTGCTGACGGACCATTACAAAGCTCCTTTATCCACCTTAACATCTTAGTCCCTATTCCTAAGACCTCTAGCATATTTATCATAAATCACAGTCCCTGTCAAAAGCTTTTTCAGCATTGATTGACAGGTTAATTGTCAGCAACTTTTCTCTCCTTACTTTTTGTAGAAGGAACAGTATTATTAGACCATTATCCCTCCCTTCCCTGCCTGGGACAAAACCCACTTGGGCTAAATGTATCCATTACGGCATTAACTCTTTCAACCTGGTAGCTAGCATTTTCACAAACCGTTTTGTGTCTGTATTTAATAATGATATGGGTCTGTAACTAGCGCATTGTGAACTATCCTTCCCTTCTTTAAGAATAATTGTTATATACGCTTGCAGCTATTCTTCTCTTATTCCCATTCCCTCTCCTAAAGCATTCATATATGTACAGAGTTTAGGGACCAATAATTCTTTACATTTCGTATAGTAACCCACTGTGTACCCATCGGGTCCTGGGCTCTTGCCTCCTACTGTATTCTTCAGGGCCATACTAATTTCATCCTTGGAGATCGCTCATTCTAGAGACACTAACTTTTCTTCTGATATTTTTGGCAGGGCTGCTGCCTTTACCCTCTCTTTTTTTCCTCTGTTACTTTCTGGTTCTTAGAATTCACAGCATACAGCCTACTATAATATTTTTGGAACGTTTTGGCAATATCAGTGGTGGCATACACTAGTTCTCCTTTTTTCAATATAATTCTTTGATTTTTTTTTTCCTTCAATGTTTTCATCAGGTATTTTCCTGGCTTATTTCCCCGCTCTTTCTTCCAGAGTGGGGACACTCTAATACAGGAGGCTTTTTACTGGCCAGATCAACAGGTGAAAACACAGGAAAATAAAAATCTAAAAAAATAAAAGTGATGCAGCCACCACATCTAATGATTAGTAAGTTGCAATATATTAGATTTTTGGCTTTGTGTTTAATACCACTTTAAGTTAACTGTTAGGGGTTGGCTACATTTTAATGTTAAATTTTAGAGTTGAGAGGGAGGAGGTTGAGTATTAATATCAAGATTAAGGTTATTGGTAAATGCATCCAAGATAGTAATTTCATTTTTAGCCACAAAAAAATCTGGTTACTCACTTCTGTTTTCTTTAATATTGACTTTAATATTGACTTGTTTGGACAAAAAGCATGTCAGTCAATGGGACATACTGTACAATGTATTTAAATTAAAAAAAGCTTTGTAAGTGTAGCAGTAAATACAAGTAAACACTACTTGTTGAAAATTCAAACACTGAGGTCTGGGTTCTTCTAAACTACTCAGTAAATGCACGCTAGAAGCAAATGTTCATCTATTATAAAAACAAGGTCTCGTATAATATCAGCTTTAAAAGAAAATCTACTCCAGTTTTAATGCTGAACTATGACGAGACAGGGTTGTCCTCTCTTACTCTTATTATTCTCTCTTACCATAGAGCCCTTAGCAGTTTTGCTCCAGCATAGGGAGGAGGTTGTAGGATTCCGCTATGGTCTTCTTCAAGAAAAACTTTATGTAGATGATGTGTTGCTGCTCCTTGGTTATACCGAGGCCTTGTTAAGGGCAGCAATGGTTACAATATTACCATTCGGAGAATTTTCAAGTTTAGTCATTAACCAGTCTAAATCAGCCCTATTGCCATTGGATGGTGTTACTGGCTCAGCACTGCCAACCAACTTTTTGCCCAGTGCAGATCGTATCTTCCTTTAAGTATCTAGGTATTCAGGTCACTGCAAATCTACTAGAATTTTGTCATTTAGATATTACCCCCTTTCTTTCTTTGGAAAAAGTGAAATTGAGGAACAAACTCTGGCTCTCCTTGATTGGTCGAGCTGAGAGGCTCTGTAGACCAGCCCTGTGAGATTTCTCCTGCTTTAGAGAAAGGTCTAGAGGCAGTGGGTGGATCTGAGGAGTGGCTAGTCTGTACTCTTAGAGGATCCTGGCCAATCCCCAACAGGAGGCTTGGCAAGGGGTCAGGACAGCCTTTAAGAGTATATAGTATTAAGTGCAGCGCTAAATGAATACCCCTGAAGACATGCATGCGCACGAAACGCATCGGGTGGAGCCGCACTTGCTGACTGCACGCTGCTGAAGGATGGAGCGGTGGCCATTTTGGTACTCCATTTACTTCCTTTTATCTTATATTCCACGAGGATTGTTTTATTTGATTCTTGCAAAAAATACTACACTATATACCATTTCTGGGCTCTTGTGGTGATCTATTCTTCCTAGGAGAGGGTCTATCTGCATTTTGCCTTAGGCGGAGCATTCCTTACAGAGGCTTGTTGCTTTTTCCTATGTCCTGATGTGATGTGTTTACATGCTGTTTACCAGTAGCTTTCTGGTGAGTTTACATCTGACAGAGGTGGTGGATTCCTTCACTGGATGATTTCCCAGTTGTTTCACCATGATTGCTGTGACTTATAGTCCCACGGACATTATTCATTATAATATATCTGGACTTTATTTATTTATTTGTCACTTTATATGTTGCAGTTGATTGTTCCACATATATCAGCTTTTTATTGAGCGCTGTACCTTTTATCAGCACCGCAGTTGGATGTCTCACTATACGTCTTAAATTATTAATTTAGTGCTGCACTTTATACTATATTATTTTGATAAGGAGTTGTTACCTTTACCTTAGTGCAAGCTGCTTTTACACTTATTTCCAGCGCTCGCCTATACATGACATTTCCCATCAGCCTTTAAGAGCAACTGAGCCTGCTCAGCAGCAGGAGAGTTTGGGTGGAAGATGGAGAGGAAGTGAGGCTGGAGAGAAGGAGCTTGGGAGGGGGCCCAGATGGGAGAGGGGCTCAGCTCCAGGCAAGAGGACCTTGGAAGGAGGAAAACTCATAACTTCACTGACCCCCTGAGAGAGGACCACCTGTGAGGCAGGGAAGGAGTGGCCCAGCTAAAAGGCTTGGTAGTAACTACCGACCAAACAGCAGCACAAGAGAAGGACTGAGTGAGTAACCCTGCACCCTCTGGGCCAGATATGGGAAGCAGCACTCTAGTGAGAAGCCAGTTTGGAAATTACCTGGACTGTCTACTTTTAAAGTGGCAGGCACTGGATTGCCTGCTCAGGGTTTTCTCCAGGCAGCCACATACTGGAGCATCTGGGGTGGTGCTACAGGAGACTGTGTCTAGCTCTTCAAAAGAGACCGTTTGCTGGAACCACTGGTACATAGTTCAGGAAGTTGTCCTTAGTTTCTCAGTTCCAAATACTTTGCAACTCCAAAGGGGGTAGTGCTAGACTATCTCATGTCAAGGCCTGCTCTTTGGTGGAGGGTCTGGAGTCACAATTTCTATGTAAGCCAAACAAAACGCACCCAATGTATAGACTTCTCCAAAAAGCTAAACTTCAACATGCTGTTAGATGGAAAGTATTTGGTATGTCTCACCTCTGCCACATATTTGAAATTGGTTTTGAAACCAAGCAAGCTCATTAAAAGTTACCAAATCACATGCTTTTTTATTATTACCAGCTGTTCCATGCAGTAAAGGTACAGGTATCCGACGTAGAGTGGTGTTCATCCCCCTCTCCTATTTTCAATTATACTGTGCTATTGAATACATGCCTAAATGGCTACCTGTGCAAGGCTTGTTCAGTTTGGGAGAAGAACATAGGGGTGTTTGAAGAGGAGCAATTGGACGATCAGTACAGCTAAGCTCCATCAATGTGTCTCACAGGTTGTCCCAACTTTCTATTCTATTAAGGTTACTCTACACCCCAACTAAACTCCAAGCAATGGGGCTGCATAATAATCCAATCTGTAATAAAAGAGGGATTACGGAGATTTCATTCACAAGCTTTGCCGGTTACCCAAATTGCATCAATACCGGGAGTCAGTGGTAGACACTCTTAATACTGTTTTTCAAACTACTGTAAAGTTTGGCCCGAAACCTTGCATATTGGGAATTCGGGATGATGGTAACTTGTCTTTGTATCAGATTGAGGCATTATCCAAAGCGCTATTTCAGGCTCGTACATTGCTTCTTCACCATTGGAAGCTGGAGACTCCCCCAACTAGAGAGTTGAGGATATGTGCTGTAGGGAATGCTTTATGCTATGATAAGTTAATATACCTTCTTCATAGATGCCCAGCAAAATTTGACAAATTATGGGAACCGTGGTTAGCTTCCCCAGGTTTTGCTCCACTGGAATTGGTGTTACATAGATTACTGTAATTCTACAGCATAAGCTGCTTCAGGGTAATACGTACTTCCCCAAAAGTCAAGCTTAATACTGTTTATATACAGAGCTGGAAATTGTTGAGGCATAAACCCCTTTTAGATATGTGTTTCATGTCAGTTGATTTACTGTATATACTCTACTGTGCTTTTGTGCCTCTTTTTTGTTCAGTACACTGCTTTCTTATGGCTACTGGCTATATACACTGACATTTTTTTGTTTTGCTTTCTTTCTGAACATTTAATAAACTTTTACTTCCTGACTTAAAAAAAAAAAGCTGAACTATGGGCAACAGCTAAAACACATATAATACAGAGGGATGTTTTATCTGCCAATGGAGTTGTATTTCTGTCCATACAGGTCTGAGATTTACACAGCTCTGCCAGACAGCACAGTCCTTTCTGGCAGAGGAGGAGGCCTGCTGTGTTTAAATTATACTTCCAGGCCTCCCTCCCACATACACCCTGTGGCTGAACAGTGAAAGGAGAAGTAGACTAGTTGATTCATCTCACTGTCACTCTACTCTCTCCTCCTATCAGCATCATGAACTTATAAGGCTATACGCATGGCATCACAACTGTGTATTATTAAGAAAATTCTGCCGATACAGTCTCAAACAATGTCTTGTGTTAATCTTTGCACGCATTAAACAGTATTCAACATTTTTCCCAGAGAAAAAAATCTATTTAAGTTACATTTACAACTGAGCGACATGGAAATGTAGGCAGAAATGCATGTTTCTGCTTGCATTTTATGAAATGTGTGTAAAATTAGCAAAAATGTGCATCACGCTTGTGGTTTCATTATTTCCTAATGTCACACCAAACATGTGTAGAAGTTACGCTTTTTGTTGCCCTTGGCTCAGTGCCAAGAAAGAGGGTACTTGAGATCTTTGGTGCCTTTGTCAAACAACCAGCAACCCATTCACATCAATGGGCTCTCATGTGACAAACATGGCAAAAACACGTTAAAACATGCAATGCGCTGCTTCACTCAAGTTTGAATGCAGCCTTAAGGTTTCATAATGCAAGTCTGAAATCAGAACCTATCTGCTTACTTCAGTAAATACATTTCTAAAATCTAGCTATCATCAGGCTTTAAATATGGAAAGAGAAGGTTAGTAAAGAGATGAAGATCTAAGCTAAGACAAGGTATTAGTTTGATTCCTTACTTACTCGCAATTGTCCATCTTTAACAGATATTGGCTGTCTTTTTTTTTTCATCTAACCATTTCCCCCATGAGATTCAGGAACATTATTCATTAAACTAGTTGCAGATGTGGTAACCATTGTTCTGGCTATGAAATCAATGTTCAAAAAATAATAAAAAGTGGTTTTGTTTGTTTTTTACATTTTGTAACAGTTTATAGTAAATTCATTACTTTGTATTGTATACTGTGTCATTCATCAACTTTTCATTACAATATTTTACTACGTTTTATAGGACTTTTTCGATATAAGTTCTACATGAGTTTTACATTATCATGTATATTAAGCTTAAGTAATTATCATATTTGTTATTTCTTGGATAGTGTGGTTTAAATGATACCTAACACATTCCAAAAATTTTTTCTTAATGACTACACTTTATACAGTACATCTGTTAAATTCCCATGTATTTAATTTTGTGGGGTCATGAAGGTACCAGACCAAAAAGGCCATTCCTATCTTTCCCCCTTTATAGTCACATTTCTGAGGAATTCTAACGTTTCTCCAAGCATGTTTAAAGATTAAATTCAGCAGTGCTTTCTGGATGTGCCCCAGTAGCTCATAACACTTGGACATTTGGTATAATTCCATGAAAGCCTCCTAGGGAGAATCTATATAAGACTCCTAAACCACCTCAACTGGCACCTAACAGTTTGAAGAAACAATGGCTCAGATACATAATTATTACCCTAGAAAAATTTGGCACTCCCATTGACAAAACTGATATGTGCGACCTAAACATCTTCATTATTTTAGTCAGTATTCATAGTATATTACAATTATCAAGAACTGACCTCGACTGAACAGTAAACCAACAACTTTTATTAAAATAGTCCTTTGGGAGGTGTAAATGGACAAGTCATGTCTAGACAAATGTTATCTGGGAAAGGGCTGTTGGAATGTAATGAATCATGTTTTATATTTTTATATCTGTTATCTGTATAATCACTCATCCTCTGCTAACAAACAAGTTCTTATACAAAACTAATTAGATTGCTGCTGAACTTTATTCTTTAAATGCTGCATTAAGCACAGTAATACAATCTCAGCTTTATCTGTAATATAGATTGGTATTGGAGGTAATTTTCTATAGGCTGTTTTCTCTGCATTCACTAATACATAAAGCAGAATTAAACTCTATCTGAGCACCAGAAACTGAAAATGCTATTTAATTCACTTTTAATATTCAAAGCAGACTCGCCAATCCATCCATGTCTCCATGCTTTATTTTGTTGAGAAATCATGTCAAAAAACACCCCCCCCAGCCTCAGCCATGTGAAGTAAGGGCAAATGATTCATGTAGCATCTACTTCCTGAAATACATCTTCCCTAGCTCATGCATGCAGGCCGGAGGGAGGGTGTGCTTAGCTGAGAAAGCCCCTCCTCCCCACCTCCAAGACTCATGGGATGTATGACATCATTTTGGCCTAGGCCAGAAAATGGGAAGTAACTGAAGAATTAAACAAAAATGCTTGAAACAAGTAAATATTATACCTTCCTATCTATTTACTAATGCAAACAGCATAAGGGTTTAAAATAGTTAATGTTGTTTTAGAGAATTTATTTCTAATTTAACCTCCTTGGTGGTATTCCCGAGTGTAGCTCGGGGTAACATTTCAGTACCACAAACGGTAACCCCGAGCTACACTCGGGAATACCATGCGACGCTGCTCCGGCATTTGTTCTTCACTTACCTTACCCTGCGCTCCCGCGATGTGTCCCCTGCAGCGTCCCCGGCCATCTCCTCCGGCCGATGCCGGCATCCGGCTTCTGTGTCCTGTCCCTGTGACGTCGGGACGTACGGGCGCCGCTGGCGGCGGGAAATTTAAAAATTTTAAAAAATGTCTTTTTTTTTTTTACATTTTACATAGTAAAACATTGCTGTCTCAACCAATTTCACATACATCTTGCCCCTAATGCTTTGTCCTGCGCCCTGCCTGCATTTTGTCTGTTCTTTCTGCCTGGAAACTGAGAAATGTCCATGGCATCCAAAAAGTGTCCCTTTAGGTCAAAAGCGGTTTAGATCAGCTAGAGAACAGTGATAGTAAATCAGAACCACTTGCAGAATTGAGTGATAATGATTTGTGGGGAAATTCGGCATCAGACACTGAAAACGATTTTGCGACTTTGTTCAGCAATGTGCTAACTTGGCGCTATATTTCACATTTCAGTGTTTTTGGTTTGATTATATTATTGAATTAAATGTATTATTATTATATTATTATTTTTTATGATTATTTATTAAATTATAATTTATGATTACGTGTTTCAAATTTTATCCTACCCGGGATGTTTACTAGACTCTTGTTCGGACAGATTTCAGTGAGTTATTCCTAAGAATTACAGGCCTACAAAAAAACTACATATTTCCATGCAAAAAAATGGTACCGCTTTCAGCACCAAAAATCGGAAAGAATCATACCGCCAAGGAGGTTAAACCCTTACCTTTTTTTTTGGACAAAGCAGGAAAGGTTTTTTATGGCTGTTTGTGTCAGAACCAAAACTGATAGAAAGGGGTTGATTTACTAAAGGTAAATAGGATGTTCACTTTGAAAGGGATGTTGCACTTTGTAAGTTAATTTTTTCCAGAGTATAGTGAATGCGGTGAAGTTTTACTTTGGAAAGAATACTCAATCATAAATAAATATAATACAAAAAAATTTTTGTATGCAAATGACTGAGTGATAGAAGTAAGCACTTCACCTAATTCACTAAGCTCTTGGGAAAATTCACTTGAAAAGTGCAACTTTCTTTGCAAAATCAACAATTTGTTTGTCTTGAGGAAAATCAACCCAAAATTGCTTCTACAGGGACACAAAAAAGCATAACGTATTTTAGTAGCTTGGGGATAAGACTTCTGACAGATTCTTTTTTTTTGCTATCCTATCTTGCTGTCCCATTGACAACAACTCCCCCAATGGTTTTTCCTGGTGTTACAAGAACAGAAAGTGAGGGGAAACCTGTGTCACAGACACAAATTCTGGTAGATGTTTTATTTCTAACTCTTACTGTACCTACTGTATTCAAAACTAATAAGACTTTGACTGGAGATAGACATATTCATAACAAGAACCAATGAGTACAAAAAGGTTAATTGGCTTTTAAGTAAAGCCCACATAAAAATGATAAGTATTTAAATTTAAAGTAAACAATTTTAAATTGAAATTATAAAGCTGCATTACATACCATGTCTCCTGGAGGTCCAGGGTCTCCTAGTGGTCCCGGTAACCCTTTCATACCTTTTTCTCCCTGAAAAAAAATAAGAAACTAAATTCAGCATGAACTACTATAAATATCTCAACTGGACATTATATAGTAGTAACAAGGCTGAGTACACAGATAATCTTCCTGTCATGAAAAGCATCACCTGCAAATAGCCAACAGCCCCTGGAACAGCAAACTGTCACTTTTATTTTTTTTTACTTTCTGTTTATTGAGTATCAAAACAACCAAGTATACAATATGACATTTAAAAGGTTTCTCGAAGAAAAAATATATAAAGTCTGTCAACAAGTGCTTCAGAATATAATTTCAAATGCAAGTCTGTCATCGGGAGGGGGCACAGCCCATACACATGTAGGGGGCCCAGGCGTTCCAAGGGGCCTGGGCCCAAACCAGGGCTGTCTTTAGCATGGAGCAAAAGGGGCAGCTGCCCCGGGCTCAGCCACTGTTGTGGGGCCCAAAGCAGCTGTCCCTTGAAGCTGCACTGCCTGCATAGTTGCCATGATTTTCATTAAGCTGTCCCAAGAGGGTTATGTCCTGTGCTGAGTCATAGAAATAAGAGCTGCAGGTACAGCAGCAGCCCTGTATGCTCTCTCTTCCAGCTGCTGCACCTCCCCCACAACTCTGTCTCTCCGGGCCCTCTCCAACATCTCCTCACCACTACAATTCTCTGCCCCCATGGCAGTTTAAAAATCATGGGCATGTAGTGTGCTATCCGGACCCACCCCCTTTGAAGAGTCAGATCAATATGCTCCAGCGGGATGAGAGATTTGTAGCAGGAAGTTTCAATATCGAAGTGTGATTGATCTAGGCTGTGTGTTTGGAGAGAGTGAGGTAAACCCCGGGACTGAGGGGGGGACCGCACACTAAGGTAAATCACATAGATCTTGGCTGTACTGAGAGCACACAAATACAAGAAGTGCAGCGCTACATAAAGTAAAATACAATAAAATAAAATAGAATAATGTGAAAATGAAAATAAGTCCACTGTAATATCAATATATGGATTCCTCAGTCCACAGTGAAATTTCTGACGTTGTAGGTGCAATCCGGTCTCCCGTTGTGATAATATAAATAGATTGCCTACTCACCAGAAACCCAGTAAAAAAACGCATATCAGTATCAGATGCATCCTAGGATCTTGAATAAAGACAGCCCGGAAATGGAATCCTCTGATGGTCCCTCAGTGGTGTAAGAAAAGGATACTGATCTTGTCTCCAAGTGCTTACTTCATCAAGTCTGCAGCAATGCCTAAATCACTGGGGCTGAGACGTGGAGGCTCAGTGCCAGATATGAAGAATAAAGGTGCTCATAGTGTAGTACTTTTTAAAACTGTAAATTTATTACATTAAAATCTGAGCAGAAATACATACTTAAATGACTGTGTATAGTATGAAACTGCTATGAGCAGTAAAAGCACCCAAAAACACTGACCAGTATACATCTAACGTGGGCCGCCGGACCTCCTGACCCGGCGGCGTAGCGTCAAAGCGTGCAGGGGCTCCTCCTAGACCCGTTTCGTGTAAACACACATCTGCATCACCCCAACTGGACAGGAGGAGGAGGTGATAGGACCAGAGGACTACATGGGATGGAGGATATATTAAGTTGTAAGAGTGTTAAAATAAACGTGAGTGCACTGAAGGACTCAGTAGGATGGCCAGTGGGTGGATTCCGTGGGACAGACAGTGGACAGGCCTTGAGGAATGTTGATGGTCATGCCTGGGGGAGGAGCCAGGCCTAAAGCTGTGTAAGGGGCCCCAAAATTTCTGATGGCTGCCCTGTTCAAGTGTCCAGTCTTAGTAGTTGTGTCTCTATCATACCAAAATATACATAACAAGAAATAGTTGTAAAGACAGTCACAGTCACAACTACTGTACTTTTGATGACATAGCCCAAATCTAGAGAAAACTGCCAAAGGTATTTGCACAGATACACTTAAGTGGACAGCTAGACAAATATTCCTCTGGCTACTTGGCCCCTTCTCACCCAAGAAGAGCCAAGGCAAGTATAGCAAAGTAAAATAATGTTGTGAGTATTTAATAAAACATATCTCTTCTCCCATTAGGCCTGGTTCACCTTTAAATCCATTCATACCATCTTCCCCAGCTTCTCCCTTTCAATGTAAACAATATTTAATTTCATTTATAAAATCACAGTCTTTTATCTCAGCTAATTTAAGAAAATAGTCTTACAGTGCAGCCATTTTCACCCATCATGCCTTCATGTCCCGGTGGGCCTGGAGGCCCTGCTTTACCCTGCAATACCAAGAACTAATAAACCCAACCTGAGTGATTAAACAACAGAGCCTGCAATTTGGTAGTATGCATCTTGACCATTGAGCAAAGTGGTACTAGACATATTTTATTAATGAAAATACTGCCACTTGGAATCTACAATAGTTTGTGGTCAGTTATATTTTATTTTTATCTGTTTATGAGAAATCACAGCAGAAGTTGTGAAAAGCTGCTCCTGAAAAGGAACACAAAAAGGAGCACTCCCTTAACCCGTTCATTGGGTATACAAATTTCAGCTTGGGTTACTGAGCTCTATTAACAATAGGCTTTATACAATTGGGGGTAAGAGGAAACTGGAAACCACATACAAAGAAGACATCTTTACTGATACACAATATGCAGATGAGAGATTCATTCATCTATATCGTTTGCAAAACCTTCATTTGTGGTACATGGAGTGGCACTGTTTCAACATTAATAATATTCAGTTATGATAACCATCGTAGTGAATACTTATACATGTCAGCTCCTGAGTGGACCTATACTGTATAAAGTTATATCCATTTTTGATTTGGATAAATTTCACACTGCTCCTGGGAGTTATTGTTTAGACAGTTTTTTTGGGTCATTGGAGTTGTGAGAGGGAGGGGGTTTCCATGACTATCCTATACAATGCTATAATTTATATATTCTCAAAAATGGGGAGAGTAATTTTTAATATTTTGAGTGTGGTCTTAACTCCTCTTTATTTGAGCATGATATTGGGGTTGATTTACTAAAAGCGGAGAGCGCAAAAACAGGTGCAGCTGTGCATGGTAGCCAATCAGCTTCTAACTTCAGCTTGTTCAATTAAGCTTTGATGAAAAAAAAAAACTTAAAGCTGATTAGTTTATATGCAGAACTGCACCAGATTGTGCACTCTTCAGTTTTAGTTATGTACCCCAACATTACGCTAGGCTATTTTTTTTTTTTATGGGAATCAGTGATCTTTTTTTTTTTTATTATAGTTTATTATTTCATATTAACCTAACTGAAAAAAGGAAATCCTGTTCCTTTTTTATGAAAGTACTATACATTTTCTTTAAAGGTCATACCTAGGTTTAGGGTTAAGAGAGGGGTTATGTTTAGGGCAAAGTGTTAGATTTAACTTTATGCATATCATATACAGTCAGGGCAAGACCATTAGAGTTAGGCAGACATCTCTGTAATTTCAAGCAATTGACCAACAGTGTAATGAATATGAGTGCTTTACCACTGATGTTTGCAATTGTGCATATTAACCATTTGCCCTCCTGAGGATTTACCCTCCTTCCTGACCAGGCCATGTTTTGCATTACGGGGTGCGTTACTTTAACTGATAATTGCGCGGTCATGCAATGCTGTACCCAAATTAAATTTATGTCCTTTTTTCCCATGAATTGAGCTTTCTTTTGGTGGTATTTGATCGCTTGTGCGGTTTTTATTTTTTGTGCTATAAAAAAAAAGAGTGACAATTTTGAGAAAAAAACAATATTTTTTACTTTATGCTATTAAACATGTCCAGTAAAAAATTTTTAAAAATCAAATTTCATCATAAATTTAGGCCAAAATGTATTCTCCTACATGTCTTTGCTAAAAAAAATCTGAATACCTGTAAATTAATTGGTTTACGTGAAAGTTATAGCATCTACAAATGGCAGTATATATACTGGGATTTTTTTTTTTTCATTTTTACTAGTAATGGAGTCAATTAGTGACTTATAGCGGGACTGCGGCAGACATTCTGACACTGGGGGGAACTGACTTGGTGTCACTGACATCCCCAGTGTGACAGAGCTGACAGAGCTGACAGAGCTGACAGAGAGAACTGTTAGTAAGCAAAACAGTTCTCCTCTCTGTCAGAGATAAGTGGAAATCACCGGGCGCCGGCGAGTAAATATCGTCCGGGGCTCGGTGATTGACAGCCACGGCCTAGAATGGCGGCACGGGTAGGGAGCACATGCAGGTCGCACGTGCCCTGTACCCGAAAATGCAAAATCACGTATATATACGTGATTTTGCACATCAATGCTGCCCTGTAGCAGTATTTCTGCTATAGGGCGGTCAGCAAGCGGTTAATATAAACTTCAAACAAAACAGCATATTTTTATGCACATATGCTAAGTGATTTTTCACTTTTATGCTTCCATCTACTGGTGCCCAGAGTCACATTTTTTACTCTCATTCAAACAAAACATTAATCAAGAAAACAAATACTGAAAGCTAAGATTAAACTGAAAACCTAATGTAAACTTAAGAAACAATATATATCTGTGCATATGGCTTTGCAAAAACAGTCCTAAATATTACCCTGACATGTTATAAATGTTTGTTAGTACATTTTTCACATACTATTAACTTCAATATATAAAAAAATTGTGAGCATGAGCTGTTGCCTTTGCTTATTATAGTGATGTAGAGAGTGTTGCAGAACAAGGGCTATAGCATCAACACATGTTCTTTTGCTGAAGCATATCTGTATATGTCATTATGGTAAACCAATAGCTTACAGTATGTCTCTCAAAGTAGTTGTAGAATGCTAAAAACAATCTGAAAATAACTGAAACTGCACTAACTCCTCATCCAAAAAATATATAAAACTCAAGTGCACAATATATATCAGTCCCCAATAAATCAACTGTGAGAATATGATAGTCCAATCCCAGATTCAAAATGTCCTAGTATTGTGCTGTCACCAAATTTCAAACTTCAAACTACTTTGTTTAAAAACATTCTGTATCCCCCTAGCCATTTATTCACTACCTAGATTTGTAAAATAACATACTACTATCACCTTACAAAGCAGCATACATATCTGGATCATTAAATACAACACAGTGTTTCATTTGGATGACTGTAAAATATCACCTTTTCTCCTCGGGCTCCAAGATTGCCTGGTGGACCTGCGATGCCTTGCTCACCTTTTTCACCCTTCCAGAAAGAAAAGAGACAAAGGCTGATTGTTAGATTGATGAATAGTACACAGTTTGGTACAATCAGGGCCAAACTTACCTTTGGGCAGAGAAATGGCTTTCCGTTGTTTAATTATAAGCTCCACTTTTTGTTTTACTATTATTTGTAGAAATATTGGGGTTAATTAACTAAAGATTTGAGAGGACCCACTTGGATTGTCCACTCATGTGAACGGCAAATTACTGTTTATTTATTTCATATGTGTATGACTTGAGTGATGATTCTCAACTCAAATTTTGGTAAATCAGCCTAAATACCATATATAAACTTTTTACACAATTTCTAAGCAAGGCTAGGACTAGTAAAACAAGTCCTGTGTTGAAGTGGTGAATTAGCTGGTTTGGAGGCTAAATCCAGCTCTAGGTGCAACCATAGTGGATACCAGTTTGAAAGCTCAACATGTTTACAATTTAAATAATCATTTCAGTGGCCATATCAAGTGATCGCTATGATTCCATGGTTGGTTTGCAATAATGTGGTGCATGTAACAACTAGTAAAGAACATTGATCAACAACTGCTAGGAAAATAATTACATTATTACGTTATTTATTATATACATATATAAAAGTCTCATAACAGTTAGAAATGCTGCCCTACCAGCAATGTGTTGTCAGTGGCAGAGTCATAGGAGAGGATATTCCTCTCAGCAAACCCAAATGCTGCTGAATTTCTCTTGCTAATATGGAGGAAGCAACGAAATCATATTTCACCAGTCCAGCGGTCTCTTAGCAATCTTGTTGCTTGAGAGATGTCACCATCAATTGATACACCCTTGTATCCCCAAAATGTATGGATCATAAGGAGCAGCATTGGCAAATTTCTGCTCAGTGCTCTCACCTAGACCAAGCTCTTAGCAAGCGATCTAGCAATTTGCAATATACTGTACTTGCCGTGTTATTGGGAATCTATGATCAACCAACCCTATCTTCTACTGCACGGGTGTCAAACTGGCAGCCCTCTAGCTGTTGCCGAACTACAAGTCCCATGAGGCATTGCAAGATTGACAGTTACAAGCATGACTCCCAAAGGCAGAGGCATGATGGGACTTGTAGTTTGGCAACAGCTGGAGGACCGCCAGTTTGACACGCCTGTTCTACTGTGACTCAGAATGACATATGGCTTCTCATTAGAAAAAAACACATTTTCTTAGTGACAATCTACCTCCAATCTGTTAATGGCTTTGAGGCTACTTTGTTATTTTTTTAAGTTTTGTAAGTTTTTAAACTGATGATTTATGTATGTTTTTTATTATTTATATATAATCTTTGACCTACATATAAATATGTATTGCAGTGTGGGCATATAACAGGATTTAAAAAGGGGGGGGGGTGTAAGCCAATTAGATCCTTATGGGAAACTACAGCAAAAGCACAGTCAGTACACTGAAGATCTGCTAGCTGGATGTAAACAAAAACTGCGGGCATGCTAGGTGGACGAGTTTAACCTCCCTGGCGGTATGATTATTTCCGATTTTTGGTGCCATTTTTTTTGCATGGAAATATGTAGTTTTTTATTGTAGGCTGTAATTTTTAGGAATAACTCACTGAAATCTGTCCGAACAAGAGTCTAGTAAACATTCCGGATATGATAAAACTTGAAACACGAAATCATAAATATAATTTAATTAATAATTATAAAAAATTATAATATAATAATAATAATAAATTTAATTAAATAATATAATCAAACCAAAAACACTGAAATTTGAAATACAGAGGCAAATTCGCACATCGGTGAGCAAAGTCGCAAAATCGTTTTCAGTCTCTGATGACGAATTTCCCCACGAATCATTATCACTCAATTCTGCAAGTAGTTCTGATTTACTATCGCTGTTCTCTAGCTGGTCTAAAACCGCTTTTGACATAAAGGGACGCTTTTTGGACGCCATGGACTTTTCTAAGTTTCCCGGCAGAAAGAACAGTCAAAATGTAGGCAGGGCACAGGAGAAAGCAGTAGGGACAAAATATATGTGAAATGCATTGAAACAGCAATGTTTTACTATATAATAATCATTTTTTAAAAAATGACATTTTTAAAAAATTTCAAATTTGCCACCGGTTCCGGCGCCCGTACGTCCCGACGTCACAGGGACCGTAACACGGAAGCCGGATACCGGCATCGGCCGGAGGAGATGGCCGGGGACGCTGCAGGGGACACATCGCGGGAGCGAAGGACAAGGTAAGTGCTGCAGGGACTCCATGAGCAACGCCGCATGGTAAGCCCGAGTGTAGCTCGAGGTTACCACTGTTGGTACTGAAATTTTACCCCGAGCTACACTCAGGAATACCACCAAGGAGGTTAACACAGCGCAGTGGAGTGCGTGGGAGGAATATGTATACTTTTCTGGCAAGGTATGTATGCACTTTTATTTATGATAAGTATGCATCTGGGTGGGGAGGTAGGGTTCACTTATCCTTCAAAGCAGCTAAGGATGACCTGGAGAGCAAGAAGCATCACGCATCCATCTCCCATTTTCTTTTTTTCTTCTAAATTTGAAGTATCACTATTGGGGTAGCATTCTTCTTTAACAAAGTGCCTGAAAGAAGAATTCTTAAGCCCTGTACACAATTCTTAAGCCCTGTACACAAGGGCCAAATATTCAGCGGTATCAGCCAGTTCAATAGAAACTGGCCGACATTCGGCCCGTGTGTACGGCAGCCAGTCTGACATTCGTCTGGCTTCTGTCAAAGAGGCATGACTGAAAAAGGTCTGCTGATCGGCTTCCGACCTGCCCGGTGTGTTCTGGCAGTGTGTTCTGCTATTCTATGTTGTCAGAACACAACAGCACATTGGGGGAGATTGCTGTACTAGCACTGCTTGTGTTAGCGCAGCAATCTGTCAGTTTTTTTTAGTTCAGCCAACTAGGTTGAATGAAAAAAGATTGATAGTGTATACGGAACATTAAGCAAGCCATAGATTATGCAATTTTCTTTCCTTCAACCACGAGTTAGGCCTAGTTGAAACTGGCATTGAAAGCAGGCGTTTGAGGAGCGTTTTTAACTCTCCTCAAACGCCTATGCAAATGATATTATGAACGGCACACAGTGCCGTTCACAATATTAAAACACAAAGCGTTAGCATTGTGTCGCTTCAAAATTGAAACCTCATGTCGAGTCTGGAGGAGTTTGAAGCCTTTAAACGCCTCCCATTCAAGTCTATGGTGACACTCCGCAAAATGTGCTGGCAGGTGTTTGCTGGGTGTTTGCAGGGCGTTTGCAGTGCGGTTTGTGGCACGTTAATAACATTAGAGTTTATTATAGACATTTGTGGTAAGGTTTTAACACTTGTAAAATGCTTTTATAACATGTCAAAACTGTGTATAGGGCATTTGGGGAGAATTCTTGTAAAAAGCCAGTCTAATGCCAATACTAAAGCTTATTAACGCCTGTCTAACACCCATACTAAAGCTCATTAATGCCTGTCTAACCCCCATACTAAAGCTCATTAACGCCTGTCTAACCCCCATACTAAAGCTCATTAATGCCTGTCTAACCCCCATACTAAAGCTCATTAATGCCTGTCTAACCCCCATACTAAAGCTCATTAACACCTGTCTAAGGCCTATACTAAAGCTTATTAACGCCTGTCTAACACCCATACTAAAGCTCATTAATGCCTGTCTAACCCCCATACTAAAGCTCATTAACACCTGTCTAAGGCCTATACTAAAGCTCATTAACGCCTGTCTAACACCCCTACTAAAGCTCATTAATGCCTGTCTAACCCCCATACTAAAGCTCATTAACACCTGTCTAAGGCCTATACTAAAGCTCATTAACGCCTGTCTAACACCCATACTAAAGCTCATTAATGCCTGTCTAACCCCCATACTAAAGCTCATTAACACCTGTCTAAGGCCTATACTAAAGCTCATTAACGCCTGTCTAACACCCATACTAAAGCTCATTAATGCCTGTCTAACCCCCATACTAAAGCTCATTAATGCCTGTCTAACCTCCATACTAAAGTTCATTAACGCCTGTCTAATGCCCATACTAAAGCTCATTAACGGCTGTCTAATGCCCATACTAAAGCTCATTAACCCCTGTCTAATGCCCATACTAAAGCTCATTGACCCCTGTCTAATGCCCATACTAAAGCTCATTAACGCCTAATGCCAATACTAAAGCTCATTAACGCCTGTCTAATGCCAATACTAAAGCTCATTAACGCCTGTCTAATGCCCATACTAAAGCTCATTAACGCCTGTCTAACGCCCCTACTAAAGCTCATTAATGCCACTCTAATACCCATACTAAAGCTCATTAACGCCTGTCTAATGCCCATACTAAAGCTCATTAACGCCTAATGCCAATACTAAAGCTCATTAACGCCTGTCTAATGCCCATACTAAAGCTCATTAACGCCTGTCTAATGCCCATACTAAAGGTCATTAACGCCTGTCTAATGCCCATACTAAAGCTCATTAATGGCTGTCTAACACCCATAGTAAAGCTTATTAACACCTGTCTAACGCCCATGCTAAAGCTCATTAATGCCTGTCTAATGCCCATACTAAAGGTCATTAATGCCTTTCTAACCTCCATACTAAACCTCATTAATGTCAGTCTAACGCCCATACTAAACCCCATTAACGTCAGTGTAACGCCCATACTAAAGCTCATTAACGTCAGTCTAACGCCCATACTAAAGCTCAATAAGGTCAGTCTAACGCCCATACTAAACCTCATTAATGTCAGTCTAACGCCCATACTAAACCTCATTGAGGTCAGTGTAACACCCATACTAAAGCTCATTAATGCCAGTCTAATGCTCATACTAAAGCTCATTAAAAAAAATGTACAAACTAAACTAATAAAAAACAAAAAAAAGTTTAAAGAGTAATTTAAAAAAAAAATTGTGTTATTTGGGGCTGTTAAGGATTAACTCATTGTTTATTAGGTATCAAATGCGTAGATATACAGCACATTAAAAAAAAATGTTTTTACTTGTGAGGGCTCATGTACACTCACGTTCAGGAGCTTTTCTGCGTTTTTTTCAGCAGCCCCTGAACTCTCCCTAATGTTTTCCTATGTGTCCATGTACACTATGTTGTTTACAGGCAGTTGAGTTTACAGTCATTTTTTTTAATGCACCAAACTTGGGTTCAGGAGTAGATTTTATCAGCGTTTCAAATGCTTGTAAATGCGGCTAACCGTGTTTATAAGCATTTGCGTTTAGAAACGTTTTTTAACTGTTCCATATCTAAATTCTGTCCAGAGCCTTTTTTTCATCATCAGATATGCATGCAAAGCATTTTCCATGTATTCAAATGGACCCAGTACACCAGCGCAGTCAGTTCCAGGTTTTGCATGAAGGAAAAAATGGTAGAACGTGCTGCATTATGCTCATGATGGGATCCATAGTGAATACAACCAGAAAAGATAGCTAATCTCAACAAATACTGCTCTCTCTGCTTCTGCTCTCTCTATTTCGCTCAAAATGTCTGAAATGTTTAATTTTTTACTGTTTTTTAGTGCATTCTGGGCATTTTGTAAGGTCTCCTGACGTTATCTTTAAAAAATGCTTCGAAACGCAAACGCGCATAAACGCGGTATGCAAACGCAGCTAAACAGGCAGTTTTAACTACGTTTTCCAGCAGTCAGTTTCCATCATTCAGAAGTGTTTTCCAAACATCCCATGTATATGGAGCCTAAGATTGATTTAACTGTCATTATATGCAGATAAAAGGCCACCCCTTTGATATTTTAAAAGAAAGAAACAGAGTAAATACAAAACTATAAAGTTACTTTCAGGGACGGACTGACAACTCATGGGGCCCCCGGGCAATAGGGGATCATGGGGCCCCTGTGTCCTTGCCCAAACTCAAAAAAGCCTATGAAAAAGGTACTAGGGGCATCTCATCGGGCCCCCTACAGTGCCCGAGTTTCCAAATGGTCAGTCCGCCGATGGCCCATACTAAAGCTCATTAACTTCAGTGTAACGCCCATACTAAAGCTCATTAAAGTCAGTCTAATGCCCATACTAAAGCTCATTAACAGCTGTCTATGGCCTATACTAAAGCTCATTAATGCCTGTCTAAGGACCATACTAAAGCTCATTAATGCCTAATGCAATAGGAGTGTTTGTTAAAAATTAGAAATTAAATCAAGTGTGAACAAGCCCTTTAGGGAAAGAAAATTGCTAGATTACCTCATCAACCCAGTCAGGGTTGATGGGGGAATGCCTCCCATTGCGCTATTATATTCCAGCAGTGATTGCACGGCCTTAGCTGTTATTGCTTATACCAATTTATCAGATTATTTTTTCCCTCTTACCAGTGCAGTATGAGAATGCTGTCTGAGATACGGTAAGTATTTATACAAGTGTTTCAGACTACTTATATGCAATTCTATTTTTAATAAATCAGCTACCCTATCAGGGGCGGACTGACAACTCATGGGGCCCCCGTGCAATAGGGGATCATGGGGCCCCTGTGTCCTTGCCCAAACTCAAAAAAGCCTATGAAAAAGGTACCAGGGGCATCTCAAGGGGCCCCCTACTGACCCCGGGCCCTCGGGCAGTGCCCAAATTTCCAAATGGTCAGTCCGCCCCTGTACCCTATACACAAGTGCACATGAAAAAGGGGTTTTAGACAGGTGAGAACACCACAAATGAGTTAGTAAAAAAAATAGCACATGTAATTATCATTTCTTATGCTTTTCTACTCACTGATACCACATATTTATAACTGTATCAACAATATAAAATGTGTACACATATTGTTATAATTAGTGAAATATGAACTGTATCCAACCTTTTTCCCTGCATAGCCATGTCTTCCAAGATCACCCTGTAAAATCAAAGTATCATTTCATTCTTTCTGAAGATAGTGAATAAGACAGAAGAAGCAAATACGATATTCTACAGTTTTGAAAGAATAACTTTTAACTTCACACCTAGAAGAAATTGGATAACTGTTTTCATATTTATAAAATGAATATTTCATGATTCCCCAATAACCTGTATCAATGTCAGTGTTGTTGTTGATATAAAATTAAAAATTCAGTTAATGGCAGCAGAAGCAATATGACTAGGATCAAAACCAAGCAAAAATTGCCAGCTGTTTGGATGATTCCTGGAAATATCAGTAGTGAATATGGTTACAAGGGGTTGGACAAATGTTTGCCTTGAAGAGACATTTACCCCATTCATTGAGTAAAAAGCAAGTAAGGCCGGCCATGCATGGGTCGAAATTCGACTGATTTTTCATCCGAAAATCGGACCTAGGAATAATCGACTGATTTTCTCTCTGTTAGTGGGTCAATGGCTCTGGCTGATTTTCGTGGTTCCTCCCCTTTTCGTTCATCGGGCATGTTGGAAATTCTTGAAAAAGGACCGATTCTTGACTCAATGATGCTCAAATCGTACGATCATTTTTCCGAAAAGAATATGCACATGAGCCGTGACCTGGAAGGAACAGAAGTCTCGCCTGTTATATGGGGTGAACTTTATGACTTGGTTGGCATTGATGGCACCATCGGATTACCGAGTGAACGACGTTTTCGATTTTCGGACAAACATTGTTCGGAATTTGAACCATATATGGCCTGCATAAACCACTGCAATCAATCAACCTCCACTTTGTATCATTTGCATATAAATAGTAATAGCCTGTCTGCTCCATACAAGTCTATGGGAATGCAAAAGTACCTGGAAGCAGGTCAATTGCAAGCCAAATGCACCTGCCAAATAATTTTGAATGCTGGCAAAAGCATGAGGCATTTGCAGCCCAAAGCCCATCAGTACAGGCCCCAATTTAAAATTGTTTGTGGCCACTAATTACAGCGATTTGCACAGAGACCTGACAGTTTTCAAATGAAAAAAAAGGGCTGGTTCACACATGAATCACAGTCTGCGTTCATGTGTGTTCTATGCGACTCAGTGCAGTGGGATTTTTAGCCCATTCATTTGAATCACATTGAATCGCACCAAAAGTAATGCATGAAAAAAAGCACTGCACCGGCTTGCATGAAACCGCTATACCATTCAATCCAATGCAAGCAAAAGCACTGCATTTGCGATCTGCATTCGGGTTGACACCCGAAGCAAATCACGCACCCGTTTTGAACATAGTGCAGGAAATGCGCACAGAACATGATTTTCCCACACTGTTCTTTGGTGTGAACGACACCTAAATGTCCTAAAAATAATTTTAAAAATCCTGTAAGCTTGCAAATTAGTCTTTGAGCAATTGGCAAGTAAACTGACACATGCTGGTGCTCTTAAACTTGGCTGGAGCATCTAGGCACTAATGACCTTAGGTTATGAAACAGTTAATAGGGTTAAACCTGAAACAAAGCAATTTGTGAGTTGAAGTTTAAAAAAAACCCCGTAATGTAGTATTTTATGCCTATACCAGGGAGTACTCCTTACACTCTGGGGATCAAGATGAATCTAAGTTTACATTTAGTAGTTTTATTACCAGTATCCAAAATCTTCCCCTTTCTGACCAATGACACCACAAAACAAATTATCCACGCCTTGGTTATATCCCGCCTTGATTACTGCAACTCCCTCCTCACTGGTCTACCGTTACACAGGCTATCCCCCCTTCAGTCTATTATGAATGCTGCTGCTAGACTCATACACCTTACCAACCGATCAGCGTCTGCTGCCCCTCTCTGCCAATCCCTTCAATGGCTTCCACTAACCCAACGTATAAAATTCAAAATACTAACCATAGTTTACAAAGCCATCCAGAACACTGCCCCTAGCTACATCACCTCATCCGCAGATACCGCCCATTCCGCTTCTCCCAAGATATCTTCCTCTCTAGCTCCCTCATCACCTCCTCCCACACTCGCCTCCAGGACTTCTCCAAAGCCTCGCCCATCCTCTGGAACTCCCTATCACAGTATGTGCGGTCAGCCACCACCCTGTCTGCCTTTAGTTGAAAACTCACTTATTCAGGGAAGCCTACCCCACCTCCACCTAAGAACTGTACTTGAATCACCTCCACCAGATCATCCCTCCCAGCTATCACCTTTTGTACCACTTCCCCCTTCCTAGAGATTGTAAGCTCCGTGAGCAGGGCCCTCCTATTCCTTCTGTACTGAAATGTATTGTAATTGTACTGTCTCCCTTTTTTTGTAAAGCGCTGCGCAAACTGTTGGCACTATATAAATCCTGTATAATAATAATAATAATAATAAAAGTAACATTTAAATAGGCATAACCATTTTATTAAATAAGTCAAATTTTCAAGTGACAGTTTTACAGGACTTACTTCATCCCCTCTTTCTCCTTTGGTTCCTTTCTGGCCTTTAGGGCCTGGAAATCCCTGAAAATAATAATTTAAAAAATGACAATATACAAATAACAATAAAAGTTGATTTATGGGCAATGAGAACGTGTACAGGTCTCTATATTAAAGAAGAACTCTGGGTTGGATATAACTATACCCCTTCCTCATTGGCTTCCTAAGCCATAATTCTTTTTTGTTGTTGTTGTAATAGAGAAAGGGCACCTCTGTGTGCACAGATCCACAATACTTCTGCAGATCATCCATACCAGCCTGGAGGTAGTTCTGCTGATATCACTAATATGTCCCATGCTTCTTTCCTAATGAGTCACTGCATCTCATTCACTAAAATTCAGTGAGATGGAACATGGATGTCATTGTAGTGGATTACAGAGGAAGCATTCCCAGCACCTGATGAGGGCAGCAACAGAAAAAAGATTTAATCCTCCATTTCTTTAAATGTGTCACTGAGCTGGAACCTAATACTTGTAATTAGATGGAGCCGGAGCTAAAAAGAAAAAATAAAAGATGAAAAGAACAGAAAAACCTAGGTTATGGTAAATAATTCCTGCATTGGGTTCCACTTTACTATACTATTTAAAATATTACCAGCACTGAAAATTTGGTTGTAAGATTGCCATATATGTTATTGGTTGTGCTCCTGGTATGACATTTTCTACTTCTACTATCTGATCTGGAATTAATAAAACAGGTGTGCCATAATTATGCAAATAGACAGTAATGACACAACCCATCATGGCTTAAACCAGTGGTCTCCAAACTGCGGCCTGGGCCCTTTGCCTAATTTTATCTAGCCCTTGGGGCACTATTGTTCTCCACCAATACCAACAATGGGGCACAATTCTCCACCATTTAAGGGGCAGAATAACTCCCAATGACAGGTCACAATTCCTCCCAATGACACCAATGATGGGGCACAATTCCTCCCAATGGCACCAACAATGGGGCCCAATGACAGTAACGATGGGGTGCTATTCCTCCCAGTGATACCAAAGATGTGGCATTGTTTGTTCCGCAGAAGTCAGGACCCTTTCAACACCCAATAGTCCGGCTGATCTTAGGTCTGAAGGACAGTAAACTGGCCCTTTGTTTAGAAAGTTTGGAGATCCCTGGCTTAGACCATTGTGTTTATTAATCTTAAAGTAGTTGTAAACCCTATACGAATAACTTTTAGTTTGTTAAATGATTATAGGAGTTTGTAATGATTTGGATAGTGTGGGGAGGAAGAAAAACCTCAGGTTGTTTATTACTGTTAGTATTCCCACTGGAAGCTCTCTCCCTTGGCTATGAGAGTATAGCTATGAGAGTACCTGTTCTGATGACTATGGTCACATGTGGGATTTCTTCCAATATTTGGGCGAGTTTTGCTCACTTCCTGTTGTGTATTTGGCTCAGGAAGTGAAGGGCAATCTCTCCAGCAGGGACAAAGTAACAAGAAGAAAAAGCAAAAAAACAAACAAAAAAAAGGTTTTGGCTGGAGTTCTGTTATGATCCGTTAGCTTTTGTTCGTAGGAAAAATACTTTTTTCTTCTAGCTGGCATTTATTACCTCCTTTCATTTCAAACTGCTACAAAGTATCAACATGTTGTAACAGAACCCAACATTACAAAACATTTAGCATGCCAAAGTACATAAAACATAAGCTAAATTATGGCTACTTTAGTTTTTTTTATGCTTTACTGGAAAGAGGCATTTAAACTGATAAAAGATGAGGTTGTCAGAACCATGAAAAGACAGCAGTTTAAAGACCATTTGACAAAACTACCTTTGTTCCAGCCAGCCCAGTGACACCTGGTAATCCTTGTGTTCCATCTGTGCCCTTTTCACCCTGAAAAATGGCATTATAAAACTATAATAGCAATGTTTACCAAGATTCGAAAGAAAGGGGAACTATTGTGGTTTTGGCACAGTTTTAGTTAATTTCTCTTTAAAGCTGAGCTCCATGTAGATGTAACAGACACAAATGACTGCAGCTCTTTATTCATCAATATACCACTATCTAGCTGCAGATATTAGGCAAGCTAAGTACAATGAATAAAACCCCCCAAAACATCAATGCACACAAGGTATCTATAGCACACCCTCTTGCCCCCCAACCATTTTTACTGGCAAAGCTGGAACTTGCTAAGTAAAACACGCAGCCAGCTGTAGCTACAGCTGTCAAAAAATGGACCTTCTGCACAATGTTTGTAAGTGCTGTTCAGAGTGATCCGGAGATACAAAGTAACCAGGGGTGGACTGACCATTTGGAAACTCGGGCACTGCCCAAGGGCCCAGGGTCAGTAGGGGGCCCCATGAGATGCCCCTGGTACCTTTTTCATAGGCTTTTTTGACACAGGGGCCCCATGATCCTTTATTGCCCGGGGGCCCCATGAGTTGTCAGTCCGTCCCTGAAAGTAACTTTATAGTTTTGTATTTACTCTGTTTCTTTCTTTTAAAATATCAAAGGGGTGGCCTTTTATCTGCATATAATGACAGTTAAATCAATCTTAGGCTCCATATACATGGGATGTTTGGAAAACACTTCTGAATGATGGAAACTGACTGCTGGAAAACGTAGGTTAAAACTGTCTGTTTAGCTGCGTTTGCATACCGCGTTTAGGCGCGTTTGCGTTTCGAAGCATTTGTTAAAGATAACGTCAGGAGACCTTACAAAATGCCCAGAATGCACTAATAAACAGTAAAAAATTAAACATTTCAGACATTTTGAGAGAAATAGAGAGAGCAGAAGCAGAGAGAGCAGTATTTGTTGAGATTAGCTATCTTTTCTGGTTGTATTCACTATGGATCCCATCATGAGCATAATACAGCACGTTCTACCAGTTTTTCCTTCATGCAAAACCTGGAACTGACTGCGCTGGTGTACTGGGTCCATTTGAATACATGGAAAATGCTTTGCATGCATATCTGATGATGAAAAAAAGGCTGTGGACAGCATTTAGATATGGAACAGTTAAAAAACGTTTCTAAACGCACAGTTAGCTGCATTTACAAGCATTTGAAATGCTGATAAAATCTACTCCTGAACCCAAGTTTGGTGCATTCAAAAAAATGACTGTAAACTCAACTGCCTGTAAACGACTGTAAACAACATAGTGTATATGGACACATAAAAAAACATTAGGGAGAATTCAGGGGCTGCTGAAAAAAAACACAGAAAAGCTCCTGAACGTGAGTGTACATGAGCCCTTACAAGTAAAAACATTTTTTTTTTAATGTACTGTATATTTACGTATTTGATACCTGATAAAAAATGAGTTACTCCTTAACAGCCCCAAATAACACAATTTTTTTTTTAAATTACTCTTTAAACTTTTTTTGTTTTTTATTAGTTTAGTTTGTACATTTTTTTTTAATGTTGTCATAAAAAATGCACAAAATGAAAAAGAAAGTCTTTACTACAATTTTTGTACCATAATCATGATGCTTGTTTGATTATAAATGGAACAAATCATAATATTAAAAAAATGTTTTAACCACAGTGAGATTAACTGCTTAAAACCTTTTTAACACTGGTCAAAATTTAAAAAAATGCATGTTTTTTTTTCTTTGTGACATTTTTGTCTAGGGTTGCATAGAAAATAAAACGTGTTGCAAGAAATTTGTTTTCTGAAAAAGCCAAACAAATATGAGGTGGTATCAAAAAGTTTCGAGACTAGTTTTGTAACACTCCAACATAAGTCAGTGTGCCAAAAGACATCATCCTATGTACCTATATATCGGGAGCTGGTGCTATTCTGACCACATGCGTTACCATGTCTGCTATTTCATCATGGACAACAAGTTAGAACAAAGAGAAAATGGGAAATTTTGTGTGAAACTGCGCAAATTGCTGGATCTCCGCAATGTTGTAAAAATAGCGACCTTTGAGCTGGTTCTTCATCTTCGGGAAAAGGGCATTTTTGGGGGTTGAGCTCGTTGAAGGTCTTCCTTATCTCTCGTCATCGTCCAGTGATGTTCTTCTGCTCTTGAAGCACATGTGCCACTCAAAACACCTCAAACAAATCACTGCATCATCACCATAAACTTGCCAAATCATGTCAAATGTCTCTTTAGTAGGTTTGCCCAATTTCACACAGAATTTAACATTTGTTCTTTGCTCTAACTGTCTATAATGAAATAGCAAACTTGGTAACATACGTGGTCAGAATAGCACCAGTTGCACAGGATGATGTCTTTTGGCACACTGATTTATGAAGGTCAGTGCTCCCTGTGTCTGTGTGTGCAGCATTGGGCTGCCATCTGTAGGTGTGTTACAAAACTAGTCTCGAAACTATTTCATGCCACCTCATATACAAACAAGGGACATGCTGATAAGCAGAGAGCAAAGTGACAGAGATATGAGCTCATCAGTGTGCTGCTGCTTCTTCACTGTCCAGTCACATGTGGGAGAGGGGGCAAAAACTGTAAGTAGCAGTATTGGAGAAAAATCAGATATCTTGCCTTGCCAGACAGGGTTGTGCTGTATGGCAGAGCTGGGTAAATTGTAGAAATGATTAGTTACAAATACAATTAATTCAGCATGTAAAATAGCTCTCTTATATGTATTTAATCTGTTTTTAGCTTTTTTTTCGATGTTCATCCCTAGGGCTCATTCACATGAGTGCAGTATCCATTTGTTTATGTTTTCTGAGTAGTATGGAGTTGATTAGTGTTAATCATGCATCTGCAAGTAACTGCAAATTTTGGAAAACCTAAACTAACAGCTCTTGCTAGGCAGTATGAAAGGACACCACACACTGATAACTAAGAGTTTTATATGTAGTGAAACAGCCTCAGGCTCCTCTTAAGCCATGACTTTGATGTTTTTCACCCGGTCCCCGGGCTTAATCGTAGAGTAAGCCCTGAGTGCAGGGCAAAACACGTCAGGAGGAGCCTGAGACTGAGGCCATTTCACTCAACATAACATGAGTTAGCGGTGTGCGCCATCCTTTCATACTGCACAGTTATATCGCTTTCTGGAAGAAGCCCAGTAGACACCTGTGCCTTTACCATGTTGAGAATCACCAGATCGCTTCCTTCAGATTACAGCACCTTGAGCGGTGCTGCAAGGGGTAGCTGGCTATCATGAGTTACAACTCATGCAGTCTGTAGGGGTCTGTGCTCTTGTGTGAATGAGCCCTTAGTCAACAAAATTTTAAACTAACATTTTATACTTTTTTTAATATTTATATACAATTTTTATTTTACAAAATAAGTGAATATATCAGTGTCCCAATAGTGTCTACAAAACCCCAAATGCCAAAATAATATACTTTCTCCCCCAAAAGTCCAAAATACACAGTCCAAATCTTCTACATATCCTAAAATGCCTGTGAATGTGATCATTTTCTTCTTTAATATTCTTCCTCCAAACTGTGAGAATTCTTCTTATTCCAATAAACCCCAAAATAAAAAATTATATTCGCACATAGTGCATTATTCCCAACGTGTGATATGCACTTCCAAACCCGTGACAAATTGAGCAAAAACTCCACCTTGTGTCCACTTCTAAATAACTGTCATCTTTACTCTTACCCTATGTGAACTTGAAAAAATCTTTGACCAATTCCACTTTGTAATCACTCTGTGATTCCACTTCCTAATCCGATTATATTCGGATGTGCATCTCCTAGGTAGAGGAGGACGGATTGGGAAGTGGAATCACGGAGTGATTTAAAAGTGGAATTGGACAAAACTTTTTTCAAGTTCACATAGGGTAAGAGTTAGAGATTTTGCACGATTCGTCACGAGTTTGGAAGTGCATATCACATGTTGGGAATAATACACTACAGTGTCCTTTTATCATGCAGTGGTAAATGACCGCTGCTCAGTTCTCCTCTGAATGCCTTTTTATGAAGCGGTGTAGATCGCTTCTCCGAATGAAGGGAGAACCAATCTACAAACACTTTGAACTCTGGAAAATGGCTGCTGTTACTATAATCTTGCAAGATTACAGTAAGAGATCAGTCAAACACAGTTTACTAAGCAGCAGTAAATTATCGCTGCTTCGTTTGCGGTTCCTCCAATTCTCCAGCTCTGGGCTGGAGAATCTGGAGGGAGAACACAGATCGCCAGTGAAGGGCTGACATGGCTCCTTCATACACTGGCCGTCTGTGTGCTGAGATGATCAGCTGAGAACATGTTCTCCATTGGTCATCTCTGTTTCCTGAACCACTAATGATCGGAGATCAGCATCGATTCTCAGGATCGCCGCTGATCTCTGTTTCATAAAAGGACACCTATGTGCGAATATAATTTTTTCTTTTGAGGTTTATTGGAATAAGAATTCTCACAGTTTGGAAGAAGAATATTAATGAAGAAAATGATCACATTCACAGGTATTTTAGGACATTTAGACGCTGAAAGATTTGGACTGTATAATTTTTATTTGACAATGCACATTTAATACAGGGTGCACCTGCAATACTGGTTTTGAAAAAACATATATAAAACTCTCCTGTCAAACTGAAACTCTGTTGAGAACTGTAAAAAGCAGAGAGACAATGGCAAGTTGCAGTACACGATATTTATAATTTTCTTTACAAGTATACATTAACAGAGGAGCAAGCAGAACAGAAAATCATTTCAGAAACTTCTACCTTTTTTCCCTTGTCCAGGTCCTGGATCTCCTTTCTGTCCAAGCAAACCGGGCACACCCTGAATAATCACCCAAACATCAGTAGATATTCCAGTATTTTAATTCAAGTACAACCCCTCTCAAAATAGACCAATGTCAGTTAAAAATACAAAACAAAAAAAAATAGGTCCTTGGATGTATTGTCATTTTTGCAATGTTAATTTTTATCATAATGGCATTTTCAGCATAAGTGTTCTGTCACTTTTAATATGGCTGCAGATCATTAATTTATTTTCTAATCGCATAATTTCTTCTCTGATTTCTTACATGTACACTAAATTAATCTCTGCTTTACTGGCTGTCTGTGTGCATCCTCACCCTATGTGAAACTCTCCCGCTTTAGTATAATAAAGTAACCTTTGCGTTACTGGCTGTCTGTGAAAACGCAAGCTACATGAAATGCTTCCTGCTACAAAGAAGGATCATCTGCAGGGGCGGACTGACAACTCATGGGGCCCCTGGGCAATAGGGGATCATGGGGCCCCTGTGTCCTTACTCAAAGCACACCCAAAAAAGCCTACTGACCCCGGGCCCTCGGGCAGTGCCCGAGTGCTTGAAGGGTCAGTCTGCCCCTGATCATCTGCTTTACTGTCTGTCTGTGTAAAAACCTTTGTTTATCTTGTATCTACAGTACATTTTAGAAATAGATTTTTAATTCCATCTAGTTCAACCAATAAAAAAAAATTAATAAATAGAAACCCTTCACAATCCTATAACCACAGTTGTTTTAGAGCAGTGGTCTCCAAACTGTGGCACAAAAGCCGAATGCAGCCCTTTGCTAGCCTTTATCTGGCCCTTGGAGCACTATTCCTATCACTTACACTAAAAGTGGGGCATAATACCAACTAACATCAGCAATGGGACACTATTCTGTTCACTAATATCAATGATGGGGCCCTATTCCATCCACTAACATCAACGATGGGCCAATATTTGTTCCAGTGATAGCAATGATGGGGCACTACTCCTCCTACTACTGACCATAGGCACTATGCAACTGAACACCACATCTGAGACCTTTTTTACTCTCACTGATGTTGGCCCTGAGACTTTCTCTACTCCCGCTGGCCACAATCCAGCCCCCCTAAAGTCTGAAGGACAGTAAACTGACCCTTTGGAAAGTTTGAAAGGAGAGGAGAGTAAGTGATAATCTGATGGGTTGGGGCAGGGAGTTCCAGAGGATGGGTGACACCCTGGAGAAGTCCTGGAGGCGGGCATGGGAGGAGGAGACCAGGGAACTACAGAGAAGGAGGTCTTGTGAGGAGCGGAGTGTGTGCTGGGTGGTACTTAGATATTAGGCAGTGTGGTGGACGGCTTTGTACGTCACTGTTAGGATTTTGAATTTGATCCGTTGCGCAATCGGAAGCCAGTGGGGGGTGGTGGAGATGGAGCGGTTGGAAAGGTGAATGAGTCTGGCAGCCGTATTCAGGATCGATCGACTGAAGCGAGGATAGCCAGCGGCGAGACAGGCCAGTAAGGAGGGAGTTGCAGTAATCGAGTCGTGATATGATGAGGGAGTGGATGAGCTGTTTAGTGGTTTCTGGGGTTAGGAACGAATAGGGAACTCTTTACAGCAGATTAAAAACACTATCATAAACAACCCTTCACAAACACATAACTTAATGTGTCATTTACAAGTGTAGATTAATCACTCTGGAACTATAGATTTACCATGTGATCTGGAGTTATTGCTACACTGAATATCTTTATATTTGAAGATTTTGCTTCAGACAGAGCATTGTTCACCCCACCACATGGTTCCTTGTGGCCACTGACGTGCCCATCCGTTACAATCACCATGAACCTGTTTTCCTTCATATGACCTCCTCTGTTCAAGATGAAAAGAAAGAAGAAAATACAACATTTAAATTAAACACTGGACAGTAAAAAGCAAATCATGTAGGTTTGTGGTCTAAATTTAAAATTATGAAAGGGGTTTTTCAATTTTTCGAAAGGTAGAAACCAATATTTTTCTGCGAATCACACAAGTAATGCTTTCCCACCTAAATTGCCTTAATGTGTATCCAAACCCATAGTCAAAATGACTATTACAGCTTACCAATTCTTAGATAAGGTGCCTGCATTGGTTTTTTTTTTTTTCAGGTTTCTCACTTAATTTTTATCTGGTGATCCTGCTAATAACGCATTTCCTGTACCTGGCTGGCTATAGTCACTCCTTAACCACTTCCTGGTACATCGCTGGACTTTCAGTGTTTATACTGGGGTGATGTCTGCCACTGCAGGTATCACCCCGGTACTGTTATTTAGAGTTGGCAGTTGGCTCTAATAGCAATCAGGGCGGCTTTCCAGATGCTATGTTGCTATATTGCTATTGCAAGCAGCAGGAGGGGACCCCCTCACCGCCACTTTCCGCCACTCTCTTTGGCTCTCCCATCCCACCAAGAGACCCGAGACACCAACACCAGCCAGACAGCGGAACAAAGCTGGGATTGGCTTTGATCTTCTATCCATTACAGTAAATCGTAAGTGATGACCCCCATCCTCCCTTGCTCACACTCACAGTTGAATGCCCGCATCGGTCCAGCAAACACATAACCATCAATCAACCCACACATGTGAGGTATCACCGCGAATGTCAGGTCATGGGCAGTAATTCTAGCAGCAGACCTCCTGTGTAAATCTAAAGTGGTAACCTGTTAAGCCTTTTAAAGCATTGCCTATGGATAGTAAAAATGTACATTGTGTGTCACCATTGCACTGGCATGCGCAATTTTAAAGTGTGACATGTTTGGTATCTATATACTTGGTGTAACACCTATGTTCAAAAAAATTGGGTAATGTATTGCGGTTTTTTTGCAATAAAATTCAAAAAGTGTATTTTTTTCCATAAAATTGTGTTTGAAAAACCGCTGCGCAAATACCGTGTGACATAAAAAAAAATCAAAACCCACCAATTTATTCTCCAGGGCCTCTGCTTTAAAACAAATATATAATGTTTAGAGGTTCTAAGTAATTTTCTAGAAAAGAAACCTGATTGTTACATGTGAACAAAAAGTGCCAGATATGGAACGGACTGGAGGTTTAGTATTAGTAGATTACAGAACAAATGTTCTTAGCATGAACAGTAATGCAGCCACCACATCTGAGGACTGGTAAACCGCAATATATTACATTTTTGTTTTGGGGATTAGTTTTCCTTTAAGGTGAGACCATAAATGATGGAGGGCCTAGTTTAGAATCACAGTAACTCCAATAGATTCCAAGCTCAGACAAGTTCTGCTGAGTGCTCATAACCTTCAGCCCCTTTGGAATATATATAATTATAATGACTGTTTAATGCCGAGGAAATAATTGCAATCACTAATACATTTTATTGAACTGGAAGCGTACATTGTATGTATTTTATTTTATTGTTGAAGGACTAAAAAATAAATTATTATTTTAAAAAGTTGCTTTAATATCCTGCAATCTAAATCTACGATCTAAAAGAGATTAGATTACATGCAGGGCTGGTTGACTCCCGACCTTTCGTCTCTTAGCAGACATAGTTGGTTTACTCAGTGGTACATGGGTTGTCAGCAACCATGCAAGTCCAACTTCTGAGTTTTATGGATGTATCTTATATTCAGTTTGTACAATAAAAAGGCATATAAACAATAAACAATAGAAAACATTACTGAATAAACAGGTAGACATAAAAATAATGTGCAATTAGTTAAAATCCACTATACTGCCCCAAAACACTTTCTATATTTATTATGAACACCTACCTATTCTCAGTTTGACATGTGAAACAAATCAGACATAGTATTGCAGGGAATGTTTTCACTCCCTCAGCTACACTACATACTGTATGCACATTAAAATCATAAAGCCACAGCTTTTTCCTTTCTTGGAATTCCATAATTCTTGGGAACTGTAAATCTGTATATTGGAGTGTTGTTCAGCCTAAGGACCAAAGTCCAGCCAAAATGTTGTATTTAGTTTGTGATAACGTATGGAAGGGTTAAAGTTTCTATCAAAACCATAAAAAACTCTATAACGCAAATGGAGAAAGAGTGATTAGGTCTCAAGCAAGAAGCCAAAGTCTTTGAATGGTAGATCCAAGTGTGATAATCCACTTCTATAATGGCTGCAGCTATTCTAACAGAGTATTGGATGTCTCTGTGCACTAAAACAATAATGCTCTCATGGTTTGATAAAGGAGCGATTGTGAGCTCTGAACAACCACCCATCACGCTTTGACGTCAATACGTCCAGACGTCATTTCTGATTCTGGTTCTAGCACTGGGTTCTGCTCCAGTGTGGCTATATTTGCTGCTGGAGGAGGAAGACACAGCCTGTCACATGGACTTCATCAGCATTTTGACATAGTCCAGCTTCATTCCACCTATCCTGTAGAGCTGTTTTAAGGATACATCTCATCCATCCATCCACTCGCTGTCCACCAAAGCTTGCAAGCTAATAAAGACTGATGATATGCCCATTTACTCTTATCCTTGTGAGTGTATTTTAACCCTTCCCTTTACTTGTTTTTTATTAAATTGATACACTTAGATGGAAGCGCCTTCTGTTTGTTTATTGTTAAAGTTTCTATCGAGTTTTATTATATGTGGCCCTATTTTAGAGTTTTCCCCTCATTTTCTGTAATAACAGGTGATAAGAGGTTTCTCTTATGAGGAGACAAGTAAAACCAATACCATGTTTTTAATAGGGTGATTAGAGGTTAAAACATCTGACAATGTTTTTGTTGTCATTGCCATTTCCTGTCCCAGTCCTAACTGCTGCCCTCTTTCTCACATGAGTGTCCCAAGAACAGGAAATTAGGCAAAATCTCCCCAATGGAACAGAAAATACAAAAAAAATTATATCTGGAGTTAGTCCTTAACCATTAGCCGCCCGGCCTATAGCCGTTTGGCTGCCGCAAAAATGCTCTAGCTTTCCAGGTGCACGCCATTTGGAGTCCTCCCGCACAGTTCGCGCGGTTGCAGAGCCGCGCAGCGGCGCGATCTGTCACCGGCTGTGTACCTCGGCCCCCGTTGCCGGTACCATGTGACCTGCTGTGACCAATCAAGAAAGGTCACATGACAGTTGTATACAATGGATGGCTTCATTCATGCCATCCATTGTATACTAGTGCCTAGCTGTGAATGGTCATAGCAGGTCACATGCACATGTCATGTGATTAGCTGTGGCCAAATCACAGCTAAGCACAAAAAACAAAACCTGAATGAATCGATTTCATTCAGGTAAATGCTTGCTTATAGCAAAGTAATTCTTTGCTATAAGCAAATTGTGTAAAAAAAAAAAAATACTGATCACTTCCCCAAAGTAGTACAATGTTACTATGGTAACATTGTACTACTTTGGTCATAGTAAAATATGAAAAAAAAAATCTTAAAAAAATAAAAAAAAATGTAATAAAAAATTAAAAATAATAATAATAAAAAAATATATATATATATATTTTTTTTTCATACTGTCACCAGTCAGTGTCCCTGTTCACCGCCATGCCAGTTATATGATGACTCTGTACTGCACTGGTGACAGTATGTAAAAAACACATTGTGAAAATAATTTTTTTAATTTTTTCATTTTCCGAAAAATTATGACAAAAAAAATACAACTTCAAAAAACTCGCCATTCCTCTTATGAAGTACGTCGGACTGTCTACTTTGCAAAAAGGGGTCATTTGGGGGATATCTGTACTGTTCTGACATTCTTGGACCTCAAGAAATTAGATTGGCTGTCAGTACTTCAGGATTGATCAATTTTCAGATATACACCATAGTTTGTGAACTCTATAACTTTCCTACAAACTAAATAATACATCCTAATTTGGGTTATTTTCACCAAAGACATGTAGCAGAATACATATTGGCCTAAATTTATGAAGAACAATTATTTATTTGTAAACGTTTATAACAGAAACAAAGAAAAACGTGGGGTTTTTTCAAAATTTTTGGTCTTTTTTTGTTAATTTAGCAAAAAATAAAAACCCCAGCAATGATTAAATACCACCAAAAGAAAGCTCTAGTTGTGTGAAGAAAATGATAAAATTTTAGTTTGGGTACAATATTGTATGACCGCGCAATTGTCATTCAAAGTGTGAGAGCTCTGAAACCTGAAAATGGCCTGGGCAGGAAGGTGTAAAATTGCCCAGTATTGAAATGGTTAAAAGAAATTGAAATTCAAAACTTGTATGTTAATGATCACCTGGAGGTGGTCTGTGTCAGCATCTACAGGGGTTAGACAAAAAAAATGGAACCACTACATGATTTGCAGGTGTGAAAGTGACAACATGTTTTGTGTTGAAAGCTGAAGTGATGTAACACTCTTTTGCTTCTGCTGTGTGATGAGACACTTAGCCAACAGGTGGGAAGCATCACCAGAATAAGAAAACAACGGCTGCAAAAGTGACTGCAGAGCTCATTCGCAGTCCCGTGAAGACTGAGACTGAACTCTGCAGTCACTTTTGCAGCTGTTGTTTTCTTATTCTGGGTCATAATCCTGCGCAATGTCCTTTTTGTCTCTTTCGGTCAGTTTTCCATATCGACTGCGCTTATGCTCATCAGACGACATTTTCCCGGAAACTGTATATGCCGTCAAACCCTTTGATACTGTACCTCGTGACGCTGCAAATACATTTTCAACTAATTTGCAGCTAAGCGGGCACCAGCAATTTGCCCTATTTGAAGCTCAGTAAGCTCTGACATTACTAGCAGCGCACACAATGAATGACGAAAGTGAGGCTTCCCACCTGTTAGCTAGGTGTCTCATCACACAGCGGAAGCAAAAAAAGTGTTACATCATTTCTGCTTTTTGTCACCTGCAAATCATGTAGTGTTTCCATTTTTTTGTCTAACCCTGTATCTTCTTGAATATGTCTTATGTACTGACAATCCCCTTGCTATAGTTCCAGATTTTTTTCCTGTTCACCTGGGAGTGTTGGGTGTTCCTGCCCACCTTGGTAAAAAAAAACCAAAAAAAAACCTCAGCAGGTGTGTAGACCCAGGAACACAAGTGCAGATTTCTTACCAGTAGAGAACCCAAAACATAAAGAACATATAAAAAAAGGTAAGTCGGCTTAGCTCCGTAGCAAAAGTAAAAATATTATTTTTAGATGAAAAGGCAATTTAAAGTAACTCTGTTACTAGTGTAAAAAAAGCCCAGTCTATAAAGAAAAGGATTGATACTTACCTGTCCAGCTGCCCGCACTGTGGATCTTCACTCTGTACCATAGCTTCAGTCGCTGAAAAACCTCTGCATCTGATACCCTTTCAGGTGTTTTAGATGCTTGGTACCTCTCTCCTTTCTGTGGTTCCATCTGCCCCTCACATCACTACTGTGTCCTGTATTTACGTAGGTCCTGGCAAATGACACCAAGAGAATCTAGACATCCGATACTCCCAGTGCCGAATGCCAAATGCTGAAAAGTCTTAGTTTGACAATACAGTGAAATTTGATGACATGGCAACATATGTAATAGTTTTACAATTTTGACTTTTGACTCTCTCAGTCAACATGGACTATTCCTAATCCTTATGCTGCTAGCATTAGTAAATAGATAGGAAAGTAGATCATGTTTACTTGTTTTAACCTTTTTTTTTGCATTCCTTCATTTACTTCCTGGTTTCCATGCCTAGGCAAATGATGTCATACATCCCAGGAGTCCTAAGAGGGGAGGGTTCTCAGCTCAGCCAATGCCTGAGCTAAAGACAGATGGATTCCAGGAAATAACTGCTACATGAATCATCTGCCCTTACTCAAGAGGGCCACTGCCAGAAATGTCAGGAGGTGTTTTTCAAAATGATTTCTCAGAAAATATAAAAGTATATACATCTATTTTATACAGGTTAGCCAGCATTGGTGTTAGAAGGGGGAGGGGACATTTTTAATACTAGTTAGGTTTAGGACTGAAATTCTACTTTAATGCCCAACTTCAGGTTGGACATACCTCCACTGCCATACCTGGGAAGTTTTGAGAATCAGAATTCTTGAGAATAGGGCCTGAGCTAAGGACAGATGGATTTCAGGAAATAACTTCTAAATGAATCACCTCCCCTTACTCAAGATGGCCACTGCCAGAAATGCCAGGAGGTGTTTTTCAAAATTATTTCTCAGCAAAATAAAGCATGGAGATATGGATGGATGGAGGAAGTTTCTTTTGAATATCATCAACTTGCCCTCCAGAGGACTTACCCCCCTTCCTGACCAGGCCATTTTTTGCGATACGGAACTTTGACTGACAATTGCATGGTCATGCAACGCTGCTCCCAAATTAAATTTATGTCCTTTTTTCCCACAAACAGAGCTTTTTTCGGTGGTATTCGATTGCCTCTGTGGTTTTTATTGTTTATGTCTTTTTTTATAAACAAAAAAAGACTGGCAATTTTGAAAAAAAACCCAATATTTTTGAATTTTTGCTATAAAACATATCCAGTGAAAAAAAAAAACACATTTCGTCATAAATTTAGGCCAAAATGTATTCTGCTACATGTCTTTGCTAAAAAAAAATCCCAATATGTGTAAATTAATTGGTTTATGGGAAAGATATAGCGTCTACAAATGGCGGTATATATATACTAGAATTTATTTGTATACTAGTAATGGCGGCGATCAGCGACTTATAGTGGGACCGTGGCGAGCATTCTGACACTAACTGACAAAGACTAACTGCCACTGACATCCCCAGTGACACTAATACAGTGTTCAGTGCTAAAGAAAAGCACTGAAACTATACTAATGACACTGGGTAGGAAGGTTAACATCTGGGGCAATCAAAGGGTTAACTGTTTGCTGTGTTACTATGTGTGCTGTGTGTGCTTTACTGTGTATGCTTTACTGTGCTATGCAGAGCAATACAAAGTAGTGTGCTGGTGCTGACAGGGGAGAGATTTGTATTTTTTACAAACAGACCTCTCCTCTGTCAGTCTTCCTCAGCGATTGCTGGGTGCCGGCGGGAAATATCCGGCTGGGACCTGGTGATTGACAGTCGTAGCAGAGTGGGTAGGGTGGAGTGCACACCCCTTTCCTAGAAATGAAAAATCACACACACACACATATATATATATATATATATATATATATATATATATATGTGATTTTGTGCAGCCCTGCCACCCTGTAGCAGCATGTTGTAGGGCGGTGGGGAAGCAGTTAAAAATGAATTACAGTCATGGCCGAAATTGTTGGCACCCTTGATATTTCTCCAGGAAATCATGTATTTCTCACGAAACGTATTGCATTAACACATGTTTTGCTATACACATGTTTATTCCCTTTGTGTGTATTGGGACAAAACAAAAAAAGGGAGGAAAGAAAGCAAATTCGACATAATGTCACACAAACCTCCAAAAATGGGCTGGACAAAAGTATTGGCACCCTTTCACAACTGCGGATAAATAAGAATGTTACAAGCATGTGATGCTCCTGTAAACTCACCTGGGGCAAGTAACAGGTGTGGGCAATATAGAAATCACACCTGAAAGCAGATAAAAAGGAGAGACGTTCACTTAACCTTTGCATTGTGTGTCTGTCTGTGCCACACTAAGCATGGACAACAGAAAGAGGAGACGAGAACTGTCTGAGGACCTGAGAACCAAAATTGTGGCAAAATATCAACAATCTCAAGGTTACAAGTCCATCTCCAGAGAACTAGATTTGCCTTTGTCCACAGTGCGCAACATTATCAAGAAGTTTGCAACCCATGGCACTGTAGCTAATCTCCCTGGTCGTGGACGGATGAGGAAAATTGATGAAAGATTGCAACGCAGAATAGTCCGGATGGTGGATAAGCAGCCCCAAACATGTTCCAAAGACATTCAAGCTGTCCTGCAGGCTCAGGGAGCATCAGTGTCAGCGCGAACTATCCGTCGACATTTAAATGAAATGAAACGCTATGGCAGGAGACCCAGGAGGACCCCACTGCTGACACAGAGACATAAAAAAGCAAGACTACAGTTTGCCAAAATGTACTTGAGTAAGCCAAAAGCCTTCTGGGAAAACGTCTTGTGGACAGATGAGACCAAGATAGAGCTTTTCGGTAAAGCACATCATTCTACTGTTTACCGAAAACGGAATGAGGCCTACAAAGAACAAAACACAGTACCTACGGTAAAATATGGTGGAGGTTCAATGATGTTTTGGGGTTGTTTTGCTGCCTCTGGCACTGGGTGCCTTGACTGTGTGCAAGGCATCATGAAATCTGAGGATTACCAAAGGATTTTGGGTCGCACTGTAGGGCCCAGTGTCAGAAAGCTGGGTTTGCGTCCAAGATCCTGGGTCTTCCAGCAGGACAATGACCCCAAACATACGTCAAAAAGCACTCAGAAATGGATGGCAAAGAAGCGCTGGAGAGTTCTGAAGTGGCCAGCAATGAGCCCAGATCTAAATCCCATTGAACACCTGTGGAGAGATCTTAAAATTGCTGTTGGGAAAAGGTGTCCTTCCAATAAGAGAGACCTGGAGCTGTTTGCAAAGGAAGAGTGGTCCAAAATTCCGGGTGAGAGGTGTCAGAAGCTTATTGATGGTTATAGGAAGCGACTGATTTCAGTTATGTTTTCCAAAGGGTGTGCAACCAAATATTAAGTTAAGGGTGCCAATACTTTTGTCCAGCCCATTTTTGGGGTTTTGTGTGACATTATGTCATATTTGCTTTTCTGCCTCTGTTTTATATTTGTTCCAATACATACAAAGGGAATAAACATGTGTATAGCAAAACATGTGTTAATGCAATACCTTTTTTGTGTGAAATACTTGATTTTCAGGAAAAATATCAAGGGTGCCAACAATTTCGGCCATGACTGTATGTAGCATTTTTAGTTTGTGGTGCTGTGATGCAGTGCAGTTCCACATATATTCAATGATAATCAGTCCATTGAATTACTTGTTTACATTGGAAACAGTTCTATTCCTTTAGAAATGCTGGCAACAAAGCATGATTCAAAGAAAAATAAGTTGAGCAAGATAAACTGATTGGTGATTTTTGAAGAATGCAACTTCTTATGTGTGACATCTTATGCCTTATGCATACTGCATGTCAAAATCTATTATGTTGAAGCACATATAGTTTATTTGGCAAATAGTAGTAAAAAGAGCAAACAGGTGGTGCAAACGCCTAGTGCGTTATCCGAGGTTTATTAGAAAGTAAAAAAACCTAAAACACACTCACAGACATAGCATGTTTGTAAAGCTTAGTATGGAAATCGAGATGGCCACAACAGAGGGCAGGGTGTTCTGACTGTCAGTGTGGTCCGCTTTCTGACGTGTTTCGGGGATGAGTCCCTTTCCTCAGAGCTAATCAAAGGGAAAGAAAAAGAGAGGAAGGCGCCTCTAAGTGCAGTATTGACAATTTATTTAGTAAACAATGGATACATTGCACTTACAAGATAAATAGTTAAAAAGACTCATCCTGTAATTAGATCCAGGTGGGACATCCAGCCGTCCAGCAGCAAAATCTGTCTATAGGATCAGGAAGTAGAGTCCAGGATGTGCCTGTGCACCTATTTTCCTTCCATCAAATATGCCATTTTTTTAGATATATGTTATTATATGTATACATACACACTCGTATACTTTTTACCCCAAAATCATTAGAGCTATTCTCTCGTGTGTTTTTTTTCCTGTTTTTATATCTTTTTTATACCTGCATTAATTCCTGTACGATGCAGGAAAACATGTAGGTCCTTAGGACCCAGGAACTACTTGCCTCCCTCCCATTCCCTTCACACTATAAAAATGTCAGGGTTTTACTGGGGCTCAGGTCTGAAGAAGGAGCCTATTGAGCATGCTCTACATTGCATTACCACCCCCTTCACCTCCTACATCCAATCCTGCTCTCCTAGCTTCATTTTGATGCACAGGCACATCCTGGACTCTACTTCCTGATCCTATAGACAGAGTTTGCTGCTGGACGACTGGATGTCCCACCTGGATCTAATTACACCACACAATGAGTCTTTTTAACTATTTATCTTGTAAGTGCAATTTATCCATTGTTTACTAAATAAATTGTCAATACTGCACTTAGAGGCGCCTTCCTCTCTTTTTCTTGTTACTGCATTAGAGTCTTGCTTCCACTCTAAGAAGAGCTGCCTCAGTGTTACTGCTCCCATCCATCCATCCCTGATATCCATCCGGCACCTTTATCCTACAGATACAGAGGTTGGGCTCCAACAAGAGCGCCCTATATAATATACATTTTCTAATCAAAGGGAAAGGGACTCGTCCCTGAAATGCATCAGCAAGTGGACCACACTGACACTGGGAACACCCTGCCCTCTGTTGGGGCCATCTCGATTTCCATACTAAGCTTTACAAACATGCTATGTCTGTGAGTATGTTTTCGTCTTTTTGACTTTCTAACAAACCTTGGATAATGCACTAGGTGTTTGCACCACCTGTTTGCTCTTTTTCCAGTTGTTGATTTCCCTGTCTAAGCAGGGCAGCATCCCCGAAATGCTACCAATAGGCCACCTTTTGCCCTGGTTCCCCTGGCCTCACTTCGGCAATTGATTCCTGGAGTGCTGAAGAGTATACACTGTCATCCGGCAAATAGTAATATGTGTAACTGTCTTGTGTCATCATCCTTTTGACACCCTTTTGACACCCTAATGCACCAATCTGTTTTGCGCCAATTGTTGATGACCTAATTTTCTGTATCAAAATGAAGACTGTAGGACCTTTTGTGTGAAGAGCTGCACTTGAGATTATTTTACAATTGTTGAACTAGTCTTATCTTTCATTTCAAACCATTCAAATTCTACTTTTATTTGGCATATCAAAAAAAGCTGATTTCCACGGTCCAAATATTTGGTGCACTGACAATACTTTATTTGGATCGTTGCTTTCAACAGATTTTGTTCCAACTCTGTCTCATTACAGCACATTGGGAAAAAGATCTGAATGCTGCATTTGGATACGTTGCCTATGAAGGTCCCTTTAAAAAATAATGACTGGGATCCCTGAGCACCACAGCACGTTACATGGCACAACGCATGGCAACTCACAATATGAAGTATGCATTGTGGTGTCAGTGTATTGTGAACCGGCACTCAAGTAGTGAAGGAACTTTAGGGGACATGCTATAAAAGGGGATTAATGTATGATTACACAGTCGATAGCTACCACACAGGTTTATTTACAAATTCACATACGTTACTTGGTCATAGATCATAAAGTTAGGGGACACACGCACACTCATGTTTAATCTATGCTTTTTTGGACTGTTAAATAACAATGTGAGCTCAATGACATTCTGGATTATTTCTTACTGATGGGAAAATACAGTCCTGGCACTTAACTGACCTTACAGTATATGTTCAGTGGCAAAAATTTTAACTACTTGCCCTCCAGAGGATTTATCCCTCTTCCTGACCAAGATATGTCGCTGCATTATTTTAACTGACAATTGCGTGGTCATTCAATGCTGCACCCAAATTAAATTTTTCCCACAAATAGAGTTTTTTTTGGTGGTATTTGATTGCCTGTGCAGTTTAAAGTTTTTGTGCTATAAACAACAAAAACTGACAATTTTTGACTTTTTGCTATACAACATATCCAGTAAAATGTTTTAAAAAAATCTAATTTTGTCATAAATTTACACCAAAATGTACTCTGCTACATGTCTTTGTTAACAAAAATCCCAATACGTGTAAATTATTATTATTATTGTTATTATACAGTATTTATATAGTGCCAAGAGGTTTGCTCAGCGCTGTACATTATAGTGGGGGACAGAACATGAGACAGTACAGTAACAAAACAATACACAAGGGGTTTGAGGGCCCTGATCTTTCGAGCTTACAATCTAGGAGGGAGGGGATAGTGGTACAGGAGGAAGTGGCTGTGGGGGATAGAGTGGTAGGAGGAGTGGAGGAGATCGGCTGTTAAGTGAGGGTGGGGTAGGCTTTCCTGAAGAGATGGGTTTTCAGGGTGCGCCTAAAGGTGAGGAGGGTAGGTGACAGTCTGATGGATTGGGGTAGTGAGTTCCAGAGGATGGGGGAAGTCCTGGAGAAGTCCTGTAGTCGGGCGTGGGAGGAAGAGACCAGGGAGCTAGAAAGTAGGAGGTCTTGTGAGGAGTGAAGAGTACAGGTTGGGTATTTGGGTATCAGGTCGGTGAGGTAGTTTGGGGCAGCTTTATGAATGGCTTTGTATGTCAATGTTACTAGTTTGAATTTAATGCGTTGGGCAATCGGGAGCCAATGGAGGGAATGACAGAGGGGGGTGGCAGAAGCGGAGTGGTTGGTGAGGTGGATGAGTCTGGCCGCTGAGTTCAGGATAGACTGAAGCGGGGATAGTCTGATGAGAAGGGAGTTGCAGTAGTCCAGGCGTGAGATAATAAGGGAGTGAACGAGTTGTTTAGTAGTGTCTGGGGTTAGGAACGTATGTATTTTGGAGATGTTGCGGAGGTGGAGCCTGCATGAGTTTGCCAGCGATTGGACATGGGTTGGAAGGACAGGTTTGAGTCTAGAGTGACACTTTAGCTTGCGGGGTGGGACTGATGGTGGCGTTGTAGGAGCTCGGTTTTGGAAAAGTTCAATTTGAGGAAATGGAGCGATATCCAGTCTGATATGTCGTTCAGTAGGTGGGTGATACGGGCGGAGACTGAAGGGGTGAGGTGAGGGGTGGAGAGGTAAATACTTTGATTTACGTGAAAGTTATAGTGTTTAAAATGGAGGTATATATATTAGAATTTTTTCTTTTTTATACTAGCAATGGTGGCGATCAGTGACTGAAGATTAAGCACGAGATTGTGTGAAACGCATTAACAGGTCCTGTATTCATGTCCTGGTGTTTTGTGTGTCCTATGGATCAAAAAATATACACTATATTCATCAGTCCTCCTGTGTGCAGCTGACCCTTCTTTCTGTTGGATCAGTGACTTATAGCGGCACTGCGGCAGGTATTCTGACACTGGGGGGGGAACTGACTAACTGTCCCTGACATCCCCAGTGAAACCAATACAGTGATCAGTGCTAATGAAAAGCACTGACACTACTAATGGCACTGTGTAGGAAGGAGTTAACATCTTGGGCAATCAAAGGGTTAACTGTGTGCTGTTTTACTGTGTGCTATGTGTGTGCTTTACACTGTAAGCACACTGCTTTGTATGGCTCTGCTACGCAGAGCCATACAAAGCAGTGTGCAGGAGCTGACCCGGTGATCAGTGTGTGCAGTGTGGGGGACCCGGTGATCGACAGCCAATACCACCCATGGTGGCGAGGGTAGGGCGCTCCCGCGGTGCACGAACGCCCCCTACCTGGAAATGCAAAATCACTTATATACGTGATTTTGCAAATCCGTGCTGCACTGTAGCAGTATTTCTGCTATAGGGTGGTGCTGAAGCAGTTAAAAGTTTCTTTGGTGACATTGCA